>NC_136510.1:104031946-104079446 GCF_053919585.1 Euprymna scolopes | reverse complement strand
TGATAATTTTTTTTACATTAAACATAAAAAATATAGCTGTTATAAAAAATACTTATGAACTGTTTTTTTGCCAACGAGATTTTGTTTGAAAAATATTTATTGATTTTTTAAAAATATATTTATGAACTGTTCTTTTGTTTGATTAAAATAAAATCAGTTCATAAACATATTATTGGAAAAAAACATTTCGCGAATATATTAAAAACAAAACAGTTCCTCAGTCAAAAATTAAAACAATTTTCCTCTGAGCCATCACATACAAAATCCAGGCAGTATCAAAGAGGAGCATATCAGGATTCTTGATAATTTTACTCGTCACATCCAGGTGTGCTTCTCATAGAATGGTGATAAAACAAAGACTGTTAGATATTCATGACTAAACTTGGTGGACAAGTCAAGCATGGAATAAAGTTTATTTGTACCAAATATGGCTGGATTGCAAAAGTATTGGGAATTTTATTCTTTTTTATGGGTCCTTTAGTGTAATTTTGTGACATAGTCATTATATCAAATTAATTGAGGATAGTAAAAAAGCTCGATTCACTTTCTTTTTTAACAAAACCTTTATATCTGGTATTTCCAAGAACGTATTTTTTCTAAATATTTAAAAAGTTCATTCCTCGGCTGTAACGTCACCCATGTGTCTTTAAACACGTGCTTTTCCAAACACTGGCATCTTGAATACTATTTCTCAGAAGTACACCACTGCGTTACCAAACACCATGCTTCTCCGAACACATGTCCTTGTATATATTATTCTTATTGAAATGACCCTATTTTGCCCCAAATTACATGACTCCTAGCCCTTTCAGCCCTTTATTTTTTTCTGCCTACCTTATATCCAAACTATCTCTCCTCTGCTAAAAAGCTACATCAAGTAGTAAGATCTAAATTTCGTATTTTTGAGGATTATCAAGGCACACTACTCCCAGGTCCATTCTGACTCGGAGGAGTTTTAGTACCTGACAACGCCCCCACTTAAGGGCCAAATAGGAACTATTGCTTTTTACAATGGAGTCACCACTTATCAAGGCCTGCAGGCCACTCAAGGATGAGGGCTAATGAGTGTACAGTAGTAAATGGGAAAATGTAGTAATCGATAGTATTGGAAATTTGATAAATTGAATTACTTAAGTGGGTGGCTCATCAAGACGACCATATTGTAGTCAGTTGGAAAGCAAGCAAACAGAACGTCTGGCTGAAACTAATTTTCCCCACTCTTTATCTGTGTCTAAATCCAAACGTAGATTCCATGAGCAAAGTTTCTTTCTTAGACCTGCACGCCAGTGGAACTCTCTGCTGCTTGCCTGTTTCCCACTTGACTACAACTTGGACGTCTTCAAGTCCAACATAAACAAACTCCTGACAAACCGCCCCCTTAAGTAAGACACTCTATCAAAACCCCCAATACTAATGATTACTACAATACTATCTCATTGATTACTGTACACGCAATAACCCTTATCTCTGAGTGGCCTTCGGGCCTTGATAAGTGGTGACCCCCATGTAAAAAAAACAAAACAAAAAAAACATATGTACTATTTCGGTATAAAATGGCACAACGACGGTTAATATACCACAAAACACTCCGAGATGAGGATTTCATAACAAAATGAAACTGACATTCTGCACTGGGGTGATCTCTCATTTTATGTTAGTCTGGGGAGGGGTATGCTCCTGTGCAGTTCTAGGAGGTTCATCATCCTGGTCGTCGGTAAAAATGGCAAACGGAAGTCGTCATCAAGTAATCTGTTCCTCTTTAACGTATAATTATTTTTTCCTAAGTTTTTCAGTGTGTTCTGATGTAATCGCCTAAAAGGAAAAATCTAAGTGGAGGGGGATTTAACTGAATTTTCTTTTTTATTTGACAAACTTCTCATGTTTTCCTTTTATGCATTGTATTTAAGATTTTAATAGACTAATTGAGAAGTATTCATCTATATTTTTCTTGTGCCATTTTTTCTATTTATCCACTTTTGCCATTTTTACCCTGCAATTTTACAGTGCCATTTTTACTGGTGCAATTTTTGCTTAAATTCTCACCTTGCAAGGTATTACTTTCTCATCGTTTGAGATTGGTTTTATCTCATTATGAGATAATCGTCGATTTTTTTCCTTGTGCCATTTTTTCTATTCATCCATTTATTGCCATTTTTACCTGTGCCAGTTTTCTGGTGCCAGTTTTACTTAAATCCCCATCCTCCCGGGCATTACTTTCTCATCCTTAAGATGGGTTTTGTTTATCTCATTGTGAGATAACCATCTCTTTTTTTCTTGTGCCATTTTTTTCTATTTATCCACATTTGTACATGTGCTATTTTTTTTCCGGTGGCATTTTTACTTAAATTCGTATCCTCCAAGGCGTTACTTTTTCAGCCTTTGACATGGGTTTGTTTATTGTTAATTGCCTAGGGCGCCCCCGCCAGGAAATTCCAACAAGGCTGCCTAAGCAATTTTTTTTTTTTTTTTTTTTTTTTTGCCACACAGTGCCTTTCCAGGACGCTGGCTTTTCACGGCCTTGTGCTTAATCTTCTCGCGAGGGGGGGGGGGAGAAAACTAACTTACCATAAAACCCAACAACCAATTGGACTAAAATTCATCATTCACTTCTGGAAGATTCTAGTAAAAATTCTTTTTTTTTTTAATTGAGTAACTAAAAAGAAGTGCCCCCTCCCCCCACGCACACGATTTACCTCATCCCTCACCCCACCGCGAAGTGTGCCTGTCATCTGCTATCCATTTTGACGTTGCTCTTGACACATCTATTTGAAAACTGCTTTTCATTTTAACAAAGCTCATATTTTCTTAATTTTTGACACCTGCCAATATAATCATATATGAGTTTGTGTTCTTTTAGTGTTTTTGTTTTTTTATTGTATCTCGTTATTATTTTTTTTTTTTTTTTTACTTATTTTTTAAGCCGTTCCCAGACCAGCGTAGACTTGAAATCCGCGCCACCTCCATCGTCAACAATATTATTGTGGTCGGTGCTTGCATCGTGTTTAGACAAATACTATCAGCAAAATATGACTTCAACCACCGAGGCCGGACCAAAATCAACCAGACACGTTTGAGTACCTATTTACAATGCCTCCCCCCACGGGACAGAGTTAGACGCAAGAGTTGTTTTTTAAAGCGGAGAAATTTTTTTTTTTTTAATTGTCTCGGTCGTGAAGGGTTTCTCTTCCACTGAGAGAGAACCAGAAACTGAAGTACACCATCTGAAGAACACGTTTGAGTATGAAAAAAATTTACACTTTTGAAGTTTTATTCATGTGTATTTTGTCAAGGACTAATGACTCGAAATATACTTGTGGTGTTTTTAATTAAAGAAAGTTTTATAACAATCTGAACAAAGGATAAGGGTTAATGAATACAAGATGGAAGTGTAGTAACCATTAATGGTGTAAATTAGGTAGAATTTGAATATTTATGGGGACAGCTTAACAAGAACTTTTTTTTACAGCGACGTCTCTTCTGTGGGAAAGAGGTCGCAGGACAGAGACTGGGGCATCAGTCACCTACTAGATTTCGAAGCTGTATCCGTGCCTAAACCTAAACGTAAATTTTATGAACAAAGCTTCTTTCTTAGAACTGCACACCTGTGGAGCTCTCTTCCGTTTGCCTGCTTTCCAGCTGATTACATTATGGTTGTCTTCAAGTCCAATGTAACAAATTCTTGATGAGTCGTTCCTCTTGAATAATCCAATTTACCAAATTTACACTACTAACGATTCCTATGATATTGTCCTTTTGACTACTGTTCACTCTTTAACCTTTATCCTCAAGTGGCCTCTGGACCTTGATAAGTGGTAACTCCTATGTAAAAAAAAAGAATCCCTCAACACAACACAATGAATGTTCGTTTTTCAAAGAATATCAAAATCAATTAACCTTTATGTAGTCGCTCGCATATCCATGACTGAGTATATTAATAAGTTCGCTTTAATAATTTAAAAAATAGTAAATGTACGCACGACGAAAAAAATCAATTAATATGGAGTTTTTTTTTTTTTTCTTATTCATCACAAACAAGCTACTTAGACGTAAGCGGCTACTATTTGGGACCATGTTTACAGGAGGCACTATGTAGGGAGTTGAGCAACGAAATGACTGTTCACATTACATTTAAATTTCTACATGTTAGAATGATCAGGGAAGCAGGAGACAGGAATTGGGATTCCAAATATAGTCTACGAGAAGAAATTATTAGAATAGAAAGCTTTCCGGCATCTAGGGATCTCCACGGTGAAGGGGGTGGGATTTTGCTGGTTGTCGGGTTAATTGCACCCATGTGTCTCTACAAGATTAGATCTGTCTGTCACATTTAAATTCGTGCAAATTCAATCGACGCAGCTGAAGAAGAGATACGTCTTTGTGTCTTATTCTAATTGACAGAAATATTTGCGGTTTTAAATATTCAAACTGTTTTTGTTTTTTTTTAATTCATTTGCAATTTTTGAATTTATCTTTTAAATATCCCATAATTTGAACCTGTCATTTGGCAACGTCAACTTCAAGATAATTACAACCACCTAAAATCCATCTCTACTTAGCCAACATTTTAAAAATGCATATATATATATATATATACACACACACACACACACACACACACACGTACATTTAAAGAAATGCATACGCATACATACACACGTACACTCGTACGTATACACGCACACATATAGTACAGTAATATTATATACACACGCATATATGTGTTAGTGGGCATATTGTACTCTTTTGGTATATCTAAGATATCAAGAGAGTACAGTAATAAACGCACGCGCGTGCGCACACATACATATGTGCGCATGCGCATGTGTATATTACTGCATTCTCTTGGCATCTCTGTCTCATATATGTATAAACACATACAGATATATATAAACATACACATACATGTATAAACACATGCAGGTATATGTAAACACATGCATACATATATGAGCACACACAAACATATATCAGCACACACAAATATATAAAAGCACATGCGTACACATACAGAGACGTTTCAATTATACCAGTCATCATAGGAGCAGATGGGCTTATGAAAAAGAACTTTAAAAAGTACATAGCAAGCATACCCGGTGAACCAAGTGCAAGTGAAATACAAACGATTGCACTGAAAGGGGCGGCTGGAATCCTGAAAAGATCGCTTGGTTGGACTCACTAAAATAGGGGCAAATGTCAGACATCTGGTTGGATGTCCCATCCCCTAGAAGAAAAAGTTTAAGAAAAATGAAAAAAAAAAAGAGAAAAGCTGAGTCACTGGAAATGGATGTTTTAAAGGGAAAAAAAAACTCTGCGAATATTTCAACAAAAATGTTTTATAATATAAGTAAAAACATTTACTAAACTATGTCATTATGGAATATTTAGAAGCGAAAAGCGTTCTAAAAACATTCGTTTCCCATGATTCACCGTGTGTGTGTGCACGCGCGCGTGTGAGAAAGAGAGTCTGGTAGCCAAACCTATACATGACACTACATCGCCAATGCCGTTTGATATGGATTGGATCATTCCAGTTCTCAAAACATTATATCAAAAAAAAAAAAAAAAAAAAAAGCCATAGACATTTTCATACGTATGCATACATGTACAAACAAATTTATAGAAAGATGGGCATAGACAATCACAATTATGCATGGATAAACATGGCCATGCAATTATAAATGACGCAGTTTATATATGCCCATAAACACAATTATACGTGCACACGTGCATATGCATACATTATTCCAGTAATTATAGAAGCAACTGGACTCGTGAAAAAGAATTTTTAAAACTCCCTAACAAATATACCCAGTAAACTAAGTGCAAGAGAGATTCAAGCAATTACGCTTAACAAGACGGTCAGAAACTTAAAAAGATCTCTCGGTTGGAATATATGAGATAGTGGGTGAATATTTTGTATCCAATAGCCGTCCAGTTTTAACAAAACTGATAAGAAAACTAAACACACACACACACACACACACACACACACGTACACATATAAAGAGATGCACACGCACGCGCATACACACATATTTAGGCTTGGCAAATGAAGCAAAATGGGATTTCGTAGCTGAGTTCGAATCTCATGACCGGCAGAAATTGTCATCCCTACACTGATGATTGCAGAAGCATGAAACACCAGTGTCTATACGTATAAAAGAATGATTATTTAATTATAATTATCAAACCGCTTTAAGAATAGTTAAGAATGGGCACTTTGTACATAATAATAATTAAGGCAATCAACTAGGGTTTATGCAATGTTCACGACTTCCGCTCGTGCGAACACTCTAGGTTGTCAAATGTATTCGCCTGAATTATATATATATATATATATATATATATATATATATATATATATATATATATATATATATATATATATAGTCTTTGAAGTTTTTAACCTTTAAAACTATACAAAAAAATATTTTTTCATCATTCGTTAGAAAACCATCTATATATATATATATATATACACACACACACACACACACAACCACGCATACAATCACATTTATACATACCAGCACATTCAATCACACACACAGACACACACATATTATATCACGCACACACACACATAATCACGCACATATTATATATATCACACACACACACATAATATATATATCATACACACACACAATCACGCACATATTATATATATCACACACACACACACACACACACACACACACATATATATTCTATTATTTCAACGTATACATACAATTATATATTCTCACACATACATACAATCATATATATATTCCCATACTTACATACATACATACAAATGTATATATATTTCCACACACACACACACACATTTCCACACATACAATCATATGTATGTGTGGGTGAAAACAGTAACTCTTTCACATAAATTGACTTTTTGCCATTTAAAAAAAAGAAAACTATTATACGGATCCATAACGTCGTCATGAATTTTAAATTCCCAACCAATAATTATAGACTCAATATGTAAGACGGCTGACACGAAGTGGAAGTCATGCTATTCACGAAAACCTATTGAACATGTTAAAGAGAAAGGAAAAGCCGCTGAGCGGAAATGGTCGGACCTTTTCTTGCCTTGAACGATTATCTATTATATAAAAGCTAGTTTGTCTTTGTGTTCGTATGTCCAGTTAGAACTCAACCAAATAATAAAAAAAACAGTCATAAAGTTAGTACTTTTGATCGGCATTTTCTCGGATGAATAATATCTAAAATTAAAATTTAAAAAAAAAAAAAAAAAAAAAAGTTTATTCTTTAGCTCTAAAGTGTCAGGAAGGTTTGGTTGGTTGGTTGTTTTGTTTTACGGCATATCAACCCTTTTCAGGTTATTTAATGCCGAATCTGGTGATTTTGAAGAACGATTTTTTAATATAGTATATTTGTTTTTTTAAGTTGTATTCTATTTAACCCATAGTTGGGACCCTAACAGGTGCTACCACTTCGGGTCAGAGTGGACCTGGGAGCAATGGCAATTAAAGGGTGGCTCCACACTCCCTAAGGCCTGCAAGCTGGGGCCCTCACCATCGGATATAGTTTAAGGTCATATCCAGGACCAGGAAGGTTTGGTTTTCCATACATTTCATATACTAACTAAAGTGAAGTAACTGATTTTTTAATCAAGAGGTTATTTCCTTTATGCTGAATAATTCTTTGATGAATGTATATAATGTAGGTTGTATATGTGTGCGTGTGTTCAGAGAGAGGAGTGGGCTAGGCAGAGGAGAAAGAGAGGGTGGGGTAAGGGAGGAGGAATGGAGAAGAGGAAAAATAGAGAGACGGATAGAAAGATGTAAATAGAAATATGTTACGCCTTTGCCCGGGACAATACCGGATAGCCGCGCTATTTTTTGGATAGAATTGATATCAGCGGACGATTTTTAAAACCGATGAAATTCTCTTCAGAATAAAAATTAAAAAAAAAAGTCCTAAAAAGAAGAATTTGTTGATAATCAATATTCGATCGGTATAATATATTATAATAAAGCCGAGTTAATCAACGTCTGTTTCCTTAAAGCTATGTAGTTTACACAAAATACGTGTTAAAATACTCATCGGTTTAGCAATTGGGTTATGTTTGGAAAAAATCCATTTTAATTAGTCTACTTAGTCGTAGTTGGCAATTAATTCATCTCTTATTAATCGCCTGTCTATCATTTTCACCCTCTCTCACTATGTGTTTTTACTCCATGCTTTTTTCATATAGTATCTACAACTCTATCTCTGTCTGTCTGTCTCTCTGTCTCTCTCTCTCTCTCTTTCTATTTATTAGCATTTATTAACAGCCTATGGTAATAAAAAAAGGATTGGAAATAGCCCATCTATAAATATAAAAGCGAAAATGTATGTGTGTTTGTATGTGTGTTCGCTTTTTCTTTATGTCTACAAAAGGCTTTTTTCAGAGAAGCGGTCGGTCGCTTGACGCTTCACAACTTTTTAAAACCTTTTATATCACATATAAATCGTATATCTCAGAGTTAACAACGAAGCTCGCCTGTCTATTTAATTTGCTCGATTTTGGGAAGATAAATATTCAACATTTTTCGCTCGCCGCAATCCACATGTGGGTTAGTCTTTTTCCTATAACATTTGGGAAGCGTTACATCCCGCAGTCAAACTTGACCTCATTAACTCATTAAAACGGGCACCTGCCAAATCCAAGTAATTAAATAAATTCAAACGTGTTTCCGTTAGCATCTCGCGGTGGGGCAATGGTTAACGTCGCACGTTTTTTTTTTTTTTTTTTTTTTTCACACTTTAATTTACAACTTTGCCTGAACGGTTCGGGTTCGATCCTCATACTTACCTACCAAAACATTTTTTAACCCCCACCCACCCCCGGAGTTTCCACACACACCTCCAAACACCCGGGCAACGCCGGGTACCCCTCGCTAGTTATTAATAAAAGAAAATATCAGTAATAAGTTTTTGAACCCATAAGTGTAAAGAAAAGAAAAGAGAGAGTGCAGAAAGCACGAAGAAACTAATTATGAATTTTGTCGTTTTAATTGAAGAAAAAAATTTACTGGTTTTGCAAAGTTCCTTTTTTCTGATTGACGCTGTCTAATCGGAGCTCAATCGACGAACAAACGGGTCTGATGTTTTTGTCGAGTAGAATTATGTGATCTTGAGTAAACCTTTTTTGAGTTAGTTTTAAATTTGAACAATTTTATTCGACTCATGAGCAAACGATACCTGGCTGATGGTGACTAGAAATCGTTAACGATACGTGCATTATGCTGAAACCAGTTTGTTTCACAGAAACACTTTCATCCAACTGTCTCTCTCTCTCTCTCACACACACACACACACACACACACACACACACGTATCTATGTATGTATGTATGTATGTATGTATGTATGTATAAATAAATCAATATGAAAAATATATAAATGCTTATATCTTTTCTGTATTTATTTCCTATGTGTTGACGTGTAGGAATACAAAAAGTCTTTTGAAAAAAAAAATGAAAATATTTCTTTCAAAAGCACATAATTTTCGATCGATCCTTCGGTCTTTCTCAGTGTGAACTTTATATATATATATATATATATATATATATATATATATATATATATATATAAACAAAAAAAGTCTATATTCCAAAGTTCAGGATGTTGACCATCTTACAATTTATTCTTTTAATTAATTGTTTCGTAGCGCAAAATCTTTCATTGGCGTAATAAAAGATAAAATAAAAGATAATTGCAACTTCTCTTTCAATTTTCGGTTTTTTTTTTAATCATGGCCAATTTTTTCTTTTAATTTCCTTTTAATGGATTGGTAGTTGCTATTTCTTCTGAGTTAAGGACAGAATAGATTCGTTGATTGCTATAATAATTAAATGAATGATTTTGTGCTACGAAATAGTTCCTGTCAAGAATTGTAAATGTTAACGTAATTAAAGGAATAAATTGTAAGATGGTCAACATCATGAAATTTGGAATGTAGACTTTTGTCATTTATTTGTTATAAGCTTTTTTATTTACATTAAACTTCATAACTCATGGATTAGTGTATAAAAAGGTGAAATACAATAAAGAAAATCATATTTCTACAGGGGAAAAAGTATATATATGTGTGTATGTATGTAGAGAGAGAGAGAGAGAGAGAGAGAGAGAGAGAGAGAGAGAGAGCAACATTTCGACTTTCTGTTATTGAATACTCTCTGATCATTTCCTATTTATGCCTATTGATTTGGGCATTTACAGCTATTGTTAATAATTGTTGATATTTCTTTTTTAAATATTATCATTATAAAAAAATCATTTTAAGAAAAAGTTGAGCCCTCTTTAGGGAATTAAAAAAAAAAGTGGTCCACGTAAACGTAAAAATAGGATTTTTCTTTCACTTTCCGATTTAATTTGAAGTCCATAATAGATCAGTTCAGTTCGTGACATTTTAATGAACAATTTTGTTTTATTCTATTTGTGTACACTGCCTTTCGTAAAGACAGAGCAGATGAACAAATTTGGACCGAAGGAGAGAAAAACAGTGGGTGTGTATATGAGAGAGAGAGAGAGAGAGAGAGAGAGAGAGAGAGAGAGAGAGAGAGAGAGAGAGAGAGGGGGGAGAAAAACAGAGAAAGAAAAAAAGGATACTAATAAATCGGATGAAAGCAAATAACACCGTTTCTCCTTCTCCTTAGAAAAAAAATGAAAATGTCATATTTTTATACGTAATGCCATTTCAACTGCAAAATGGTTGGTCCTCCAACGCAATTCAAGATAATAGTAAAAATACCAATACCAAAAATGGAATCGTAACATTTTTAATCGTTAAAATAAGTCAACAAAGAACTTGTTTATTTGCATTATATTGTCATCATATTTTGTGTCTATTTTTATTTTTTTTTACCAACTTTCGATTTATTTTCGTTAATATTCGGTTGAGAGAAAAGTTTGTGTACCGTATAAATGTAAATGCTGTATTTATTTACTGTCTTTTTTTTTTTTTTTTTTTTTTGGAGAACTGCCCTTCTTAAATACTTTGGTCGCACACCGTCGTATATTTTACGGCCAGGCATAATAGTAAATAATATTATAGGAGTTGCTTTTGACAATCTCTGATATAAACAGCCACTATGTATTATCCAAGAATTTTTTTTAAACTTCCGTTTAGAATAAATACCACCATCATCTAAAAAAAAAAAAACTCCCCCCCCCCCCGGACGACGACGACAACAACATGCAATTCAGATTTTATCAAAGTATTTATCGTTCGATTTTGAATCAAAAAAATATTGACAAGATTGTTCGGAAGAAAATCTTTTATGAAGTGCTGTATTAAAATGAATAAAACGGAGTCAGATGGAGCAACATTTTGACGATAGGGTGGATGTTTCAGAACTTTAACACCGTCCAATTTGGACCGAAGAAGAGAAAAATAGTGGGTGTGTATTCCATTCCGGGTCCCTGCTTCCCCAACTGTACTGACGTGCAGAAGTTCAAGTGCAACGTGAACAGACACCTTGCTGCCCAAATCCCTACATAGTACCCCAGTAGTTGTTACCCCTGATAGTAGCCCCCTACACCAAAGTGGCAATGTGCCTTGTTTGGGGTGAAAATGTAAAAATTCTCCAGTCTTGTTGTTGAGTAACAAAGTTTTATCTTTTTAGTAGAATTTTTCAACCGGCTTATCACAGACTTAATCAATTTTATCATAAAGAAATTCAACATTCATATCGCGTCCATTCGGCACGAGTACAAAATGCAAGACACACTCACGATATCAATTTCATGACTCAAGGGAGTACAGCTTTCTGAGACCAAATCAGAAAAGATATATTCATCCAGCAGTTATGAGTTCCGAAGGATTCCTTTGTCAACTGTTGTATCTTTGATAAAATAAGAGAGCAATGAGCCAAGGAAGAAAGGAGTGTTACAATAGAGAGTACAATAATGCAGAGACACTAATAAAAGATTACTCATGTCAAAAGCAAGACACGTGTCAATGGCCAAATCAATCAAGGTATAACGAGTCCAGCTATGAAAAAGTGGGGGGGGGGGTAGGACCTTCCATTGCAGCACCAACCGTCCATCAACGGCAAACATCATATACGGATACTGCCAACCTCTTCCCGCCCCCCTTCCTCCATGAAAACATGCAAGTTTATAATTATAAGTAATTTTAAAATGACAACTTCCTGCTCCGTAAAGAGATGAAGAGTGAGAGTTTGTTAATTAGAAACTTATGAGATTTCTAACGACAGTTGACGAGCAAAAAATGTTCTTTGGAATTTCGGAATCAATTCTAAAGAATTTTCCTCTCATCAAAAATTAAAACGAACGCTTTTTCAAGAATTATCACATTTTAAAAGTCCCACACAAAAGTAATAAAAATAAGTGAAAAAAAAAAAAGCATAAGTCAGTCGTGACACTGCACATCTCCACTTGACAACGTAAGGATGGGCTAAAGTCTTACCTGGCTTTAACTTTTTTTACATTATACTAACGGGGGGGGGGCGACTTTGCCCGGTCGTAAAATACGCTTAAATATGATATTTTAATTTGTCGAGATTTCGTATATATTATTATAGTCGTGATTTCAAAAGTTTACAGAAAAAAAGTATTTGGGTGCCATCAGCTAGAATCGAAACCGAAAGCAAAACTAGCATTCAAAGATCGTGACGTTATCACCATACCAATGTGATACACATTTGAACTGATTAAAAATAAACTAAGTTATATGTTCAAAATGTATAATGATTTTTTTTCAATTTTGACCCCTTAAAAACTATTTTAACCAGCTAAAGACCCATGAAAGAACGGTCCATAAAAAGTCTAATCATTTGTGGCCGCTAGCACCGCTCTGCAACTTTTAGTTTCGGTTGAGATAGAGTTTGAAAATATGGAGACAGACAGACAAATATAGTAAGTTTTATAAATTAGATGAAATATGAAGGTTAAAATTTCACATAGTGGTTATCAAAGAGCATTACATTTATACATCATCATCACTTGGCCTTTTGGTCAAGATCAAAGTGTAGTATCTGTTCCGGCAGATACTGCACTTAAGATAATTTGTACCAGTCAATGGAGGGGAAACCCTCTATACTGGGACAATTATTATTTTTGGTAACCAGAGTGACCCCTTTTAGGGGAGCTGGTTTTTACCTCACATTAAAAACGGCCTTGTGCCTAATTTGTTCAGTGGGGGAGCAAATAAATACCATCTGTTCCGGCAGATGCTGCACTTAAGATAATTTGTACCAGTCAATGGAGGGGAAACCCTCTATACTGGGACAATTATTATTTTTGGTAACCAGAATGCCCCCTTTTTGCCTACTTTTAGGGGAGCTGGTTTTTACCTCACATTAAAAATCGGCCTTGTGCCTAATTTGCTCAGTGGGGGAGCAAATAAATACCATCTGTTCCGGCAGATGCTACAAGCTATGACTAGCAAAGACCAGATGTGGGGGCAACCCCACATGCCTGACCATTAACCAGCTCCCATTTCCCACCTCTCGGGAGCTGGTCCCCTTTTTCCCTTCCCCCTCCCTTCACTCCTCACATTAAAAATCGGCCTTGTGCCTAATTTGCTTGGTGGGGGAGCAAATAAACACCATCTGTTCCGGCAGATACTGCATTTAAGATAATTTGTACCAGTCAATGGAGGGGAAACCCTCTATACTGGGACAATTATTATTTTTGGTAACCAGAGTGCCCCCTTTTTGCCTACTTTAAGGGGAGCTGGTTTTTACCTCACATTAAAAACGGCCTTGTGCCTAATTTGCTCAGTGGGGGAGCAAATAAATACCATCTGTTCCGGCAGATACTGCAAGCTATGACTAGCTATGACTAGCAAAGACCAGATGTGGGGGAAACCCCACATGCCTGACCATTAACCAGCTCCCATTTCCCACCTCTCGGGAGCTGGTCCCCTTTTTCCCTTCCCCCTCCCTTCACTCCTCACATTAAAAATTGGCCTTGTGCCTAATTTGCTCGGTGGGGGAGCAAATAAATACCATCTGTTCCGGCAGATACTGCAAGCAAAGACCATATGTGGGGGAAACCCCACATATA
Organism: Euprymna scolopes; assembly: GCF_053919585.1. Lineage (NCBI taxonomy): Eukaryota > Metazoa > Mollusca > Cephalopoda > Sepiida > Sepiolidae > Euprymna > Euprymna scolopes. Next base: position 104,065,401 of record NC_136510.1, on the reverse strand, counting down.
AGACCTTGGTCAATGTAGGGGCAACCCTTCATACCAATTGTCACTATCCAGCTCCCCTACTCCCCGGGGAGTTGGCCCCCTTTTCCCCCTTCACTCGTCACTTTAAAAACCGGCCTTGTGCCTAATTTGCTCAGTGGGGGAGCAAATAAATACCTCAAAGTGTAGTATCTGTTCTTCAGATGCTGCACTTCAATTTTTTGTTCTCTTTCGGTGGAGGATCAGTCCTTCACGACTGAGAAAATTTTTTATTTTTGTACTTTTTCTACACGTTAAAAAACGACCCTGGTGTCTAACTCTGTCCCATGGGGAGGCATAGTAAATAGGTACATTTATACATCAAATTTGAAAAAGTTAGAAAATTAAAATTCCGTCATAATTTCGACCATGATCATGATATAAGATGTGTTTAGTGTTGTCGAGCCATTATGTTGTAACGGCAGTAAATCAAATCGGCGAAGAATCAATGCAGTCACGATCTCGAGTGTTGACTATTTCTTAAGAACAAAGATGGTGGCGAAAAATCAATGGAGTCCGGTTCAGTCGTTTCAAGATAGAGACATTGGTTGATTGTCCTAAGCCATAGTTATAAATAAGATCGTCCAAATTATTATGGTCGTATCCTAATTATTCATGATGGAAATGAGTCTCCTAGCGGCTTCAGCTGCAGAAAGACTGGGTAGAGTACTCGTCAAGGATCCATTCTTGACACTCAGTCCAACAGGTGCGGGGCCGGGAACTGGCTCAGTACCTGTCAGACTGAGGTACACCGCCTAGGTACCACTCAGGGGGTCCACCCTCCCAGGCCTTGCCACCCGGCTTTTAGGTGGGGCAAGTTTATTGCTTGTCGTCTGAGGTGCCCCGACCGTGGAATGCCGACGGAGATGCCCAGGCAATTTTTCTTGAGGCAAAAGCGCTCCTCCTTTAGGGGAGCTTGCTTAGTCTCCACCTTCCGACCTTGTGTCACACTTTGGTGTGGTAAACACCAAACAAATATCTACCCTCTCCACATATTTATTAAGGGTTGCTATCTTCACCGCAACGAAAAATACCAGTCAAAGATATGTCCTCGACATTCAGTCCAACAATTTCTGGGTCATTTACGTAACCCTTCATCTGTTAGACTAAAGTATTCGCCCAGGTAGTACCCTAGGAGGTTCACTCTCCCATACCTTGCGACTGACTTTCAGGGGATTTTATTTTATTTTTATTTTATTTTTTTTTACATACCTTCACCCCAAACAAAGCATATCGCCACTTGGACGTAAGTAGCTACTAATTGGAACCATGCAAGAAAGACTAACAAGATGTTGGTTTGCATTACATTCGAACTTCTGCATATCAGTACAGCCAGAGAAGCAGGTAGCAGGAAGGGAATTCCAAAGTCTTACTGTTTGAAGGCAAAAACTATTAAAGTAGAAAGCTTTCTGGCATTTAGGGACTTTAACAGTGAAGGGATGTGATTCTGTTATTAAGCGAGTTTGTCGAGGATATGAACGCCAAGGGGGCATAACGAGTTCATCAGGTTCATTGCTTACTACTTGAAGCGTCCTAACTGGAGAATACCGAAGGGGTTGTCCAGGCAATTTTTGCTTGGCCAAAAGGGCTTCTTCTTTAGAAGTGTTGGCGTGACTCTCCTCACCTTTTAGACCTTGTGTGACATCTTTGCAAAATTGGGTCACGTAAAGCATCTCTATAGTGAAAAAAAATTATCTTTACATTTTCCTTGATCTACATATTTCAAAATTAAATCAAATTAGACAATAATCGATATGTTGACCAAGTGTGTTGATGATTGGTCAAGCGATGTGAACGCTAGACCGTGAACAAACAAACATAATAACAAACCAATAAACCAAATTCGACCGAAAACATAAACTCCTTGGCGAAGGTAAAATTATACATTTTTATATGATAAATATAAAGGAAATTATTTTAAGCGATTAATGAGAATTTGTAGGCATTACAATGATTTATATAGGAATATGATTTTAAACCATTTTTAGAGAACTGTTTTAAAGGGGGTTAAACAGTGATGAATTTGAGGGGTTTTTTTTTTTCAATGATTCCCTCCCCATGGTAAGAATGACTTTCTAAAATTTCGCTAAAGTTTGAATGATTTTGAATTATCTCCATTGTCCTTCACACTATTTTTTTTTTTACAAAATAGTGCCGAGAGATCGTGGATAGTCATAAAATTAGATTTTTGTTTTTTAAAAAAATAGCTGATCAATTTACGTGGTTTTTGGTGTATGATAGTATCTTTCCTTCTGTATATCATGAAGACATCTTTTTTTTCGGGGGGGGGGGCGGAATTATGAACTTGTACAAATAAATGTTTAAAGAAACTATCTTCGGGCCAAGATCAAAGTGTAGTATCTGTTCTTCAGATGCAACACTTCAATTTTTTTGTTCTCTCTCAGTGAAGAAGCAATCCTTCACGATTGAGACAATTTGTAATTTTTTGTTCCTTTTTTTTTCCAGATTAAAAAACGATCTTGGTGTCTAACTCTGTCTCGTGGCGGGAGGGGTAGGACATTGTAAATCGAGACTCTAATGGATAGCGTAAGGGGGAAGGGGAGGGGGGGTCTTCTTTGCCATCTCACTTTTTTTTTCGACTTTCATTTATTTTTATTTATTTTTAATCTTCTCTTTCTCCTCCTCCTCCTCCTCCTCCCCCTCCTCCTCTAATTGTTTGATTACTTTTCTTCCTCTTTTTCCTACTTATCTCCATTTCCTTTCTAATCCCTCACGCCTCTCCATTATTTTCCTCCCACCCTTTCATTGTATCAATCCACTTTCTTTCTCCTCTTCCTCTTTCCATCTTATTGTTCTTCTCTTTATTTTCAGCCCGTTTCCTTTTTAGCCTCTTCATTGTTCCCTTTCTTCTAACGCCACCATCCATCTATCCATCCATTATATTTTTAACATAAAAAAGAAATATAAATCCTCTTCGAAAATCCTTTAAAATATATAACACTCATCTTCTTATCTCGACTCAGATTATCCCCCAAGTATCTTCTCAATCACAGCTTACAAAAAGAGATTAAAGAAGATTTAAGAATATATTTCAATCTTTCACTTTGTAAGGCTTAAATGAATTCGATTATCACAAAAGATAGAATCAATTACTTTACAGCAACGTATTTAACTCTTTCCGACGGAATAATATTACCTAATAGGGACACTGATTCTTTGAATGGAACGTGCCGCGAAAGAAAATGGCGAAAATTGTATTACCACAAAACTTTCCACGATTGACAAATAAGAACTGCAGAAAATATGAAAGAGGAAAGAAATTAAAATAAGAGGCACGAGTCGGCTAACACAAAAGTGTTTTTCAATAATGGATTCTGAATCTGAGAGTCTGTGAATCTCCAAACGACACATTAGACACTTATGAAGCATGTCGCTCCTTCAGAATGATACCCTTCCAAAATAAAACCTCAAGCCTTAACAAAGTGAAAACGAAAGTATAAGATTATTACATCCACTAGCAACGACGGGACACGGATTAGCTAGTATATACATGGTTACGCTAGTGCATTATATATACTAGCAGGCCGCTCGGTGTTGCCCGGTCGTAAAATATGCTTAAATATGATATTTTAATTCATGCATATTTATTAATACAGAGACAATTTCTCTAGCGATTATCATATTAAACCTAACATATAGTAGTGAGATCCAAACTATATATATATATATATATATATATATATATATATATATATATATATATATATATAAAATATATATATATATTGCTTGGTTAGCATTGCTGGATGGCATCGTCCTTTCGAGTTGAAACTCCTACTTGTGAGACATTGACTTGGGGTTATTAGCTGGTTAGATGACCGCGTCCCTTGTTGAGACGAAGTAGGTTCATTTCACAGTCGGATTTCGGCGCGGTTTGCTTGATCTGTGTTGGTTATAGAAATTCTTGTGTGCAGGGCGTTTGCTCAGTTGGTAGAGTGCTTGCCTCGCATGCAAGAGGCTCGGGTTTCGAATCCTGAGTTCGGATGTGTCTAACTGATGAGCCCAAATGAGGGCGAAACTCGAGTCTTGGACTTCCGGTTCTTTGACTGTCATGGCTCTTGTGGGCTGCGACGTTGTTTGGCTGTGGAATTTATTATATACACTCTCATATTCTGAATATATATATATATATATATATATATATACACACACACACACATAGAGAGAGAGAGAGAGAGTGAAAGAAAGAGAGAGATGACTTGGGTGCCATCAGCTAGAATCAAAAACCAAAACATACTACTCTACACACCCATTGCTTAGTCTTTCAGCCACGCATATATATATATATATATATATATATGCGTGTGTGGGTGTATGTGTCCATATGTGTACATTTCCCTTCCAAACTACTCTGTCAATTTTCAGTCTACAGACTCGAGATTTGACATAAGGGGGTATTGAGATTTGGGAAAACATTTTTAACCGGTTATCGCCTACAACTTTGGCTGTCAAGGGGTCAAAGGTCAACGATTTGCCCTTTGAAGACTCTACCAAGCTGCTCCGCCAATTGTGCGGCAAGGCTGAAAATTAAAACATGAACTACTACATTATGCAATAAATGTTTGGCTTTGGAATTTATTATATACAATCTCTCACAATCTGACTATCCTATCATAAGTTGCTCGCTTGGTTAGCATTGCTAGATGGCATCGTCCTTTCGAGTTGAAACTCCTACTTGTGAGACATTGACTTGGGGTTATTAGCTGGTTGGATGACCGCGTCCCTTGTTGAGACGAAGTAGGTTCATTTCACAGTCGGATTTCGGCGCGGTTTACTTGATCTGTGTTGGTTAATAGAAACTCTTGTGTGCGGGGCGTTTGCTCAGTTGGTAGAGTGCTTGCCTCGCATGCAAGAGGCTCGGGTTTCGAATCCTGAGTTCGGATGTGTCTAACTGATGAGCCCAAATGAGGGCGAAACTCGAGTCTTGGACTTCCAGTTCATTGACTGTCATGGCTCTTGTGGGCTGCGACGTGTTTGGCTGTGGAATTTATTATATATAATGTCTCACATTCTGAAAATCCTATCATAAGTTGCTCGCTACATTGACTTGGCCTTTTGGCCAAGATCAAAGTGTAGCATCTGTTCCAGCAGATACTGCAAGCAAAGACCATATGTGGGGGCAATCCCACATATAAGACCTTGGTCAATGTAGGAGCAATCCTTCATACCAATTGTCACTATCCAGCTCCCCTACTCCCCGGGGAGTTGGTCCCCATTTCCCCTTCACTCCTCACTTTAAAAATCGGCCTTGTGCCTAATTTGCTCAGTGGGGGAGCAAATAAATACCTCAAAGTGTAGTATCTGTTCTTCAGATGCTGCACTTCAATTTCTTGTTCTCTGTCAGTGGAGGAGAAATCCTTCACGACTGAGATAATTTTTATTTTTGTACCGTTTCTCCACGTTAAAAAACGACCCTGGTGTCTAACTCTGTCCCGTGGGGAGGCATTGTAAATTATATTTTTTTTTCTCGTTGGAACTACTCAATCATCACTATATATATATATATATATATATATATATATATATATATATATATATATATATATATATATATAATTATAACATTCAAATGACCTTGTAAGGATGTATGTAACCCACTTCCCGGTTTACGACATCCGGTTGCGTATGCGCGCATGACCTGCGCACTGAAATATTAACGTAATTATTTCGAAATTATTATTGAACATGGGAAGAGTGGGGTTTCAAATAACTTAAACGTAATACTGAAATGAACGATGTAAAAAAAAAAGAACCAGACAGTATTAACAATTGTTTATTTGGATAATTTAAACGCGAAAAATAAACCAAAAAAACAATTGGGACGCTGAAATATTAACGTTATTATTTCGAAATTCTTATTTAACATGGGAAGAGTGGAGTTTAAAATAAATTTAACCTAATACAGAAATGAACGATGTAAAAAAAAATAATAATAAAAAGCAGATATATCAAAATTTGAATTGAACTATAATAAGTATTATGGTAACTGTTCAGTGCACATTTACCTATAAGTATGGCCAACCACTTATAATTCAGTAACTGTAATTTTTTTTTCAAAAATAATCAATTATAATAAACAGAACAACTCATAGAAATCTATCTATATTTTTTTTTCATTTGAATATACTTTCATAAAAATGTTTCTGTTAGGTCAACAAACAAAAAAAACTATTTTCTTTACGTCACAAGTGTTACGCTCATACATGAATTCCATAGCTAATATAACATACTGACCCAACGGGTCACGAGTAGTCTAGTATATATATATATATATATATATATATATATATATATATATATATATATTGTAGTTAGTTTTATTACGTTTGACTTTGCTACTAGTGTAGATTGACGAGTTCTTGCTGGGAATATTTTAAGCGGGGCAGAAATACACCGTGATGATTTTGTTTTAACAGTAAATTACAGAAATTCAATTGTCTGAGTTGATAAAATAAGTTGCAAAGTTAATTGTTTCAAAGTTCATTACTTATTGCTTTTATTGAATTTATTTGTTTGGTCTTGATTTTGTTTTTTTGGGTTTTTTTTGTTTGTTTTTTTTTTTGTTTTTGTTTTTCAAACAAAATTATTATTTACTTACTTCACGTATGTCGTGACATTGGAACCGACTCAACTTAACCCCCTACCAATGCATTTATCAGCCTTTCACCAAAACCATTCCCCTCCCCCACCCTTTTTTAAATAAAAGACCAATTCCTCTCTCTTGGAATAAATTTACCGCCTCTTATTCAGTTTCCATATTTTTTTTTAATACTATTCCATTGTTTTCGGTTAAGGATTGCTTGGAATCAATAGGTTTATATATTTTTGCTAATATTCATAAGCGATTTCCGCTCTGGAAATCCACAGGAGTTTCAAACTTAACACACAAAAGACGTACTCACATATCGTTGCACAGCTGGAATCGGTAATCTGAAGAATTCACGATTAGCGTTTTTTTTTTTTCTTTTGAAAATCTCAAGACTTTTTGAAAAATACAAGAATAGATATCTTTTGCTGTTTAAAAGAATTATTGTTCTATTATTTATTATTTCGTCTTCTGTTTTATAATTCTGTGTTCATTCACCTTCGGAAAGATAAGGTGTGAGGAAAAAGTAATACGAAATATGTTTTAATGTTTTACGTCGGAAAGATAATCATCTTTTAGAAATATGTACGACGTTTTCGTCTTTCATTCAATTTCTATTACGGGATTATTCTTCAAGACAAAGGATCACATTTTTTTTAATTTCAAAATATTTATCAGGGATTGTGTTTCCTTTTATCCTGTCGATGTGCCAATAGTGTAAGGGCACACACCCTAAGCAGGTTGATCCGTCTTCCTCCAAAGGAGGGAGTTTCATGGGGATATCAAACTTACAAGCAGTGCCCAGTTGCTTGTATTTCTGTCAGGGGAGATGACGATGTTAAGTCTTTGCAGTTTTTGCAGAGAGATATTAAAGTCCTCCTATATACAGCGCCTGATATTCCCAGATCGTCGCCCATATGGTATTTGCTAGATTGAACATTGCTTAACTTTGTTGATCTAACAAGAACCTGTGTCTCAACGTGATTATGCCGTCTATATTACAAGTTTATACTATAGATATTTCAATGGTTGGATTTAAAAACACAAATCTGAAGATACGCTTATCATATCAAGATCATTATTAGGACTGTGACAACAGCATATTCTTTTCATTGTTTTGACTCTCAAGTATATATCCGACACAGTAAGACACAGTCAATCAACCGAGAACCACATCAGTCTATAAAAAACATCTTAGATATTAACGGATATATACTCAAGAGTAAAAACAATGAAAAGAGTATGCTGTTGTCACAGGCCTAATCATTATCAGTGACCCTTTGATAGCTTACTCTATGTTTTTTTTTTGTTTCTTTTAATAGGTAGCCATCACTTATCAAGGCCCAAAGGCTACTCAAGGATAAAAGTTAAATGAGAGTAAATGGTGAGACAACACTGTGATGATTGATAACGATGATGTGATTGGGTAGAATTCGATTATTTAAGAAAGCAGTTCAACAAAAATTTGTTTATACTGGACTTGAAAATGATCAGTGAACCTTTTATAGCTTACTCAATGTTTTTTTAATTTTTCAATCTTTTATGCCCTGAATTATGATGTAGATGCTTAAAAAATATTTCTTATTAATTTTAGTTAGTTTAAAGGGTAATAATACTATGATTGTCTTCGAACTGGAAAAATTATGAAGTTCAATAGTTAAACTACCACTGAGAATTTTTTGCATTTCATAAACTTACCTTGATTATTTTTTTTTACATGGGGGGTACCACTTATCAAGGCCTGAAGGCCACTCAGGGATAAGGGTTATTGCGTGTACAGTAATTAATAAGATAGTATTGTAGTAATCATTAGTATTGGGGGGGGGGTTGATAGAGTGTCTTAAGGGGGCGGTTTGTCAGGAGTTTGTTTATGTTGGACTTGAAGACGTCCAAGTTGTAGTCAGGTGGGAAACAGGCAAGCGGCAGAGAGTTCCACTGGCGTGCAGTTCTAAGAAAGAAGCTTTGCTCATGGAATCTACGTTTGGATTCAGGCACAGATAAAGAGTGGGGAAAATTATTGACAGTAGTTTCAGCTAGACGGGTGTTTCTCGTGAAAGATTGGCGGGGGAGGGGAAGGGCGAGGGATTGGAGCTCAGACGAGCACCTGTCATGGAAATAGCGATAAAAACAGACAGTGTTTGAAAAAAAAGTGTGTTCATGACAACAAACGAAATCCTTCACTCTGAGACAGACGACGGTATACTGAATGTAAGCAATGGACAGTTGCAATCTGCAGATATCTGGCATCTACCCAGATACTGAACTAATACGTACAAGAGGTGTTTGAATCAATTCTCACTTTATTTATGCACGTACTATGAAAATGCAGATCTATGGATGATTCAATCAAATTTTCATTTTAACTAGCCTGGGTACCCGGCGTTGCCTGGGTGTTTGGATGTGTGTGTTGAGCAAAAAAAAAAAGAAAGAAAGAAAGAAAGTGGTTGTAGGCAGGCTCGAATCTGTACCGCGAAGGAGGAAAAGAACATGAAATAAAACGTGACGTCTTTGCTGTTTCGCCCATCGCCAAACCGGAATTGATGTAGGTTTAAATTACGGCTAGTCAATCGAAAAAAAGAGGATGGCTTTCGAAAACATCAGCGGAAAAGCGCCCAGTTAAAGGTGAAGCGATTAATGTTTTTAGCCAATTTTTCCGTATTTGTCGTCCGGAGGGTCGGCTTGGCAACGATACCGATCTCGTGAAAATCCGTCGCCTGTCGAAAGTTTTAGGCAGACAAACATACATACATATATTTAAACAAACAGGCGGGATGTATATTATAGATTATATTGGACGCAATATATAGTGATGATTTAAAAAGATAAAAGAAATAAAGACTCATGCGCCAAAACCTTCAGCTTACGCCGCGAATGACTGGGCCATGAAGACATATTTATTGCAAGGATAAAAATTAAAACATGAACCAATAGCTACTACGTTATGCGTTCGTAATGGCGGCGTCCGATCTTCACCTGGCAAATTTCATTTTTTTTTTTTTTTTTTTAATTTTAGCACTTTTGCTCCGATTTTTACTGGCTAAAACCATAATATAAAGTTTCGCATGGATTCAAATACCTTTTGTATGAAGTTTCATGCCTGTAGACCAAAAGCTGTAGGAGGAGTTTGGTAGGCAACATTTTTTAAACAAAAATATATACGTATACATAAATATATATGGAAACAATTTTGTGTTTACTATAAACTTTTTTCGCAAATATTATGCAAGTATAAATCATGTAGAATATCTGCATGAATATAATGACACGTAATAGTTAACTAAAGATGATCACCCCATAAGAAAACCGAAGAGAGTAATAGGGAATTAATTAAAATGAATGTTTAAAAGAATATGCAAATTAGCTAGATCTTCTGCTAGTGAATGCAATTCCACGCCTCATACATAAGGAAATTGTATTTTCTTTTTAGATAAATAGAGAAAGGGATTTTAATATGAATATCAATACACACGTTTGAAAAACGAATTTAATAGGAGTATAGAGTTCAAGATATTTACCAAAGATTTCGGCCTCCCTTTATCTTAGGGAGATGCCGATTGTGTTAAGGCTTATCGACATGCACTACGGAACTGGTGAACGAAGTTCAAATCCGGTCAGTTCGGTTTTGTTTTATGGCATATCAACACACCTCCAAACACCCGGGCAACGCCAGGAAACACCGGGAAGCCAGGCTAGTATATTAATAAGGATAAAAAATAAAATATTTTTTTATAAAGCTGAATAAATTACATATTTTTTTATAAAGCTAAATAATAATATATGTTATTAAAGCTAGATAAATTATATCTATACATCTAGAAAAGTGAAAATGTCTGTGTGTGTGTGTGTGTGTCTGTCTTTGTGTCTGCTTGTGTACACTTGTCTATCGAATAACTCTGTCAATTTTCATTCTACAGACTTGAAATTGGACATAAGAGGTGTTGAGATTATGGAAAATCTTTATAATCGATTTTTGGCTAGAAATGTTGCTTTAAAGTGGTCAAAGTTTAACGATTTGACTTTTGAGAACTCTACCAAACTCCTCTGCCAATTTTGGGTCTAAACACTTAGAATTTTAGATATAGGTTACGTGGAGATGGATACAAGGTTTTTCGAGTTATTTAATGTCAAATCCAGTAATTTAAAAAAGAATGAAAAGTGAACATCATGCTTACTTTCGGCCACCTCGTAATTCTCGCTTCCTTCATTTTGTCCTTTAGTCCTCACATTCCATAAGTGATGTTTCTAACGAAGGGGGGGGGAGGATTGCTGATTTTCCGGGTTAGAATCTTTCTATATAGCTTATTTCGTTCACTATTCTATTTTGAACCTTTAAGTACAATTCAGCCCCTTACAGCAATGTGGCTTCATGCCTTGTCTGCAGTGATTTCTATGAAATCTCTATATAAATAAAATGAACTCATTTTTTCCCGTCTGATTTTGACCTTAATAGGATTAAAAATCAAGATATTTCATGCAAATATAATATGCACAAACGGCAGAACAATATCTGAGGTGTGTTATAGGCTTATTAGTTCTCAAATTTCCTCGATAATCTTAGATTTCTATACTTTTTCTGCTGAGAAGTCACGGCCAAAATCGGTTAAGATCAATGGAAGTGGTAAAATATTTTCTCTCTAATAAATTCCTCCTCCCCCTGCCACCACTTAACACCGTTTGGGGATCGTTCACAAGGAACAGTTGAGAAGAGAACACCGGTTTGGCTTCGTAGTTCTTTCATGTGAAGTTATTTAAAATCACTAAACTAAGCTGCAGTGCTCTGTGGCGTAGTGGTTAGCGTGCTGGACAATTCACATTATATTTTCACGTTCGCGCCGACCTACCGTAGTCGTTTTTTTTTGTTTTTTTTCCTAAACAACTGGAATGGACTTTTCTTGGTGGCCGAACTGTTAACGTTGCAGATGTTATTTTTTTTTTTTTTTTTCACACTTTATTTTCCTACTTTTACTCATGACTCCGGGTTTGATCCTTCCTACTTACCTACCATAACATTTTTTAAACCCCCCCCCGTCCCGGAAACAAACACTCGGGCAACGCCGGGTACCCCCGCTAGTTAAAAAATAAAATACAAATTTGAAAAGTTTTTGTATTATAAGTTCTTTAAATATTTATTCATAGTATTTGGTTTGATTTACTGCATATGAACATTTTTCGGGTCATTTAATGTCGAATCCAGTATTTTTTTTAGTTTTATTGTTCAAATTATTTATATCACAAAATATTTATGAACAGTGTTTGGTTTGGTTGTTTTGATGACCAGATACTAGCGCTGGCTAGGCTATGTAAGGCGGATGGATTATGGACAAATCCCTAACAACCTGTACCTTTAACTTTAATAATACCTATACCTTTAACATAATTAAGACCTGTACGTTTAACATAATTAAGACCTGTACGTTTAACATAATTAAGACCTATACCTTTAACATAATTAAGACCTGTACCTTTCACATAATAATTACTTATACCTTTAACATAATTAAGACCTGTAATTTAACATAATTAAGACCTGTACATTTAACATAATTAAGACCTGTACGTTTAACATAATTAAGACCTATACCTTTAACATAATTAAGACCTGTACCTTTCACATAATTAATACTTATACCTTTAACATAATTAAGACCTGTACCTTTAACATAATTAAGACCTGTACTTTAACATAATTAATACTTATACATTTAACATAATTAAGACCTGTACCTTTAACATAATTAAGACCTATACCTTTAACATAATTAAGACCTGTACCTTTAACATAATAATTACTTATACCTTTAACATAACTAAGACCTGTACCTTTAACATAATTAAGACCTATACCTTTAACATAATTAAGACCTGTACCTTTAACATAATTAATACTTATACCTTTAACATAATTAAGACGTGTACCTTTAACATAATTAAGACCTGTACCTTTCACATAATTAAGACCTGTACCTTTGACATAATTAAGACCTGTACGTTTAACATAATTAAGACCTGTACCTTTCACATAATTAATACTTATACCTTTAACATAATTAAGACCTGTACCTTTAACATAATTAAGACCTGTACTTTAACATAATTAATACTTATACCTTTAACATAATTAAGACCTGTACCTTTAACATAATTAAGACCTATACCTTTAACATAATTAAGACCTGTACCTTTAACATAATAATTACTTATACCTTTAACATAACTAAGACCTGTACGTTTAACATAATTAAGACCTATACCTTTAACATAATTAAGACCTGTACCTTTAACATAATTAATACTTATACCTTTAACATAATTAAGACCTGTACCTTTAACATAATTAAGACCTGTACCTTTCACATAATTAAGACCTGTACCTTTCACATAATTAAGACCTCTCCTTTAACATAATTAAGACCGGTGCGTTTAACATAATTAAGATCAGAACCTTTAACATAATTAATACTTATACCTTTAACATAATTAAGACCTGTACCTTTAAAATAATTAAGACCTGTACCTTTGACATAATTAAGACCTGTACCTTTAACATAATTAATACTTATACCTTTAACATAATTAAGACCTGTACCTTTAACATAATTAAGACCTGTACCTTTAACATAATTAAGATCTGTACCTTTCACATAATTAAGACCTATACCTTTAACATAATTAAGACCGGTACCTTTAACATAATTAAGACCTGTACCTTTCACATAATTAAGATCTGTACCTATAACATAATTAAGACCTGTACGTTTAACATAATTAAGACCTGTACCTTTAACATAATTAAGACCTATACTTTTAACATAATTAATACTTATACCTTTAACATAATTAAGACCTGTACGTTTAACATAATTAATACTTATACCTTTAACATAATTAAGACCTGTACGTTTAACATAATTAAGATCTAAACCTTTAACATAATTAAGAACTGTACCTTTAAAATAATTAAGACCTGTACCTTTAACATAATTAAGACCTGTACCTTTAACATGATAAAGACCTGTACCTTTAACATAATTAATACTTATACCTTTAACATAATTAAGACCTGTACCTTTAAAATAATTAAGACCTGTACCTTTAACATAATTAAGACCTGTACCTTTAAAATAAATAATACTTATACCTTTAACATAATTAAGACCTGTACGTTTAACATAATTAAGACCTGTACCTTTAACATAATTAATACTTATACCTTTAACATAATTAAGATCTGAACCTGTAACATAATTAAGACCTGTAATTTAACATAATAAAGATCTATACAATTAACATAATTAAGAACTGTACCTTTCACATAATTAAGATCTATACCTTTAAAATAATTAAGACCTGTACCTTTGACATAATTAAGACCTGTACCTTTAATATAATTAATACTTATGCCTTTAACATAGTAAAGAACTGTACGTTGAACATAATTAAGACCTGTACCTTTAACATAATTAAGATCTGAACCTGTAACATAATTAAGATCTGAACCTGTAACATAATTTAGACTAATACCTTTAACATAATTAAGACCGGTACCTTTAACATAATTGAGACCTGTACCTTTCACATAATTAAGATCTGTACCTATAACATAATTAAGACCTGTACGTTTAACATAATTAAGATCTGTACCTTTGACATAATTAATACTTATACCTTTAACATAATTAAGACCTGTACATTTAACATAATTAAGACCTGCACCTTTAAAATAATTAAGACCTGTACCTTTCACATAATTAAGACCTGTACTTTAACATAATTAAGACCTATACCTTTAACAAAATTAAGACCTGTACCTTTAACATAATTAATACTTATACCCTTAACAGAATTAAGACCTGTACGTTTAACATAATTAATACTTATACCTTTAACATAATTAAGACCTGTACCTTTAAAATAATTAAGACCTGTACCTTTTACATAATAAAGATCTGACCCTTTATACATAATTAATACTTATACCTTTAACATAACTAAGACCTGTAACTTTTAACATAATTAAGACCTGTACCTTTAACATAATGAAGACCTGTACTTTTAACATAATTAAGACCTGTACCTTTAACATAATTAAGACCTGTACCTTTAACACAATTTAGACCTGTACCTTTAACATAATTAAGACCTGTACCTTTAACACAATTAATACTTATACCTTTAACATAACTAAGATCTGTACCTTTAAAATAATTAAGATCTGAACCTTTAAAATAATTAAGACCTGTACCTTTAACATAATTAAGACCTGTACCTTTAACATAATTAAGACCTACGCGTTTAACATAATTAAGACCTGTACCCTTAACATAATTAAGATCTGTACCTTTGACATAATTAAGACCTGTACCTTTAACATAATTAAGACCTATACCTTAAACATAATTAAGACCTGTACCTTTAACATAATTAAGACCTGTACCTTTGACATAATTAAGATCTGTACCTTTAACATAATTAAGACCTGTACCTTTGACATAATTAAGACCTGTACCTTTGACATAATTAAGACCTGTACCTTTAACATAATTAAGACCTGTACCTTTAGCATAATTAAGACCGGTACCTTTAACATAATTAAGACCTGTACCTTTAACATAATTAATACTTATACCCTTAACAGAATTAAGACCTGTACGTTTAACATAATTAATACTTATACCTTTAACATAATTAAGACCTGTACCTTTAAAATAATTAAGACCTGTACCTTTTACATAATAAAGATCTGACCCTTTATACATAATTAATACTTATACCTTTAACATAACTAAGACCTGTAACTTTTAACATAATTAAGACCTGTACCTTTAACATAATGAAGACCTGTACTTTTAACATAATTAAGACCTGTACCTTTAACATAATTAAGACCTGTACCTTTAACACAATTAAGACCTGTACCTTTAACATAATTAAGACCTGTACCTTTAACACAATTAATACTTATACCTTTAACATAACTAAGATCTGTACCTTTAAAATAATTAAGATCTGAACCTTTAAAATAATTAAGACCTGTACCTTTAACATAATTAAGACCTGTACCTTTAACATAATTAAGACCTACGCGTTTAACATAATTAAGACCTGTACCCTTAACATAATTAAGATCTGTACCTTTGACATAATTAAGACCTGTACCTTTAACATAATTAAGACCTATACCTTTAACATAATTAAGACCTGTACCTTTAACATAATTAAGACCTGTACCTTTGACATAATTAAGATCTGTACCTTTAACATAATTAAGACCTGTACCTTTGACATAATTAAGACCTGTACCTTTGACATAATTAAGACCTGTACCTTTAACATAATTAAGACCTGTACCTTTAGCATAATTAAGACCGGTACCTTTAACATAATTAAGACCTGTACCTTTAAAATTAATAAAATCAGTCTTATATATTATCGGCCTAATAAAATGCACAAAAAGAGAAAATTTCATTTTTACTATTATTTGTATACTAATGGAGAACCAGGCTAACGACCACTCGAGGATAACTGTTAATGGAATCGTCAGTTAAACGGAAAACAACACCATGAGAGTGTAAGAAACGGTAGATAGAATGGCCAGAATGGGATTTGATTTAAGAGGACAATTTTGTTAACAATAGACTTGAAAAACGGCCATGCTGGAGTTAGCTGGGATGCAGCCAACTGTAACGTGTTCCACAGATATGAGATTTTCCCACGGCTGAAACTGCTAGACGGCTGTTTCTTGTGAAAGTTTGGCGAGGGGGGACCATAGATTGGAACTCAGCCGAGCACTTGCCATGAAAATAACGATAAAGCAGGGACAAACTCCCAACATCTCTTCTGTGAGATAGAGGTTGCAGGGAAGAGAAAAGGACATCCCCTACGAGGCTACGAAGTCTATTTTGAACTCTATCAAGGCGTTTTGTGATTTCAACAAATGCTGGTCTTCCACACACATACCCTCTACAACCTGACTTGAAAAACGGCCATGCTGTAGTTAGGTGAGATGCAGCTCCTCAGTATCGTGTTCCACAGATTGAAAATTCTAGGAAATAAACTTCGTTAATAGAAGTTCTGTTTGATGTTAGGTCAACAGAAGAAATGAAAGTTCTTTACAGTGGTGGCAGTTAGACGGTTATTTTATAAATAGAGATTGGAGTTCAGCCTAGCATTTACCATAGAAGATAGATCGTGCTTATCCAGAATTTCATCAATGAAAAAAAATAAAATAAAAATAAGGAAAAATCTGTATGATTTCACATCCGTTACGGAAAAAAATATCGAATTCCAAAAATCTCGTAAACTGATCAAGGATTTTTATAAAGACAATCATCTTTAAGCGAATTTGAGTTTTTGCAATGCCACCTCTCCCCATACTCAGAATGACTTTCTAAAATCTCGTAAGTTTGAATTATTTGTAGTTATTTCTCTTATTCCTTCAGTCGTCTGTTGTCTGAAGGTCTCGCGATATCGTTGCTGTACGTTTAACCACAAAATTTGATATTCTTATTTTTTAAAACATACTTGATAGATTTACGTGGCTTTTGGTGTATGGTATTTTCTTTTCGTCGCGGTACGTACATCATACAAATTTGTTTTCATTTTTTTTTTTTTTCTCACGAGAGTGATTTCTGCACAAGCACTGATAAAAGAAATTCCAGCAACTTTTCGTCTGTAAGAAATGGTCTTAAAACATTTATATGTCGTGGTTCAAATTCGTGTGCGTGTGTCTGTGTGTGTACGTGTGCGCACGCGCATGCGTGTGTTCCATGTATTTCTAAGAGCCTGGAGAAAAGACTTTCAACTGACACCGACAAGAAGCAATCCCTGAAACAAGACTAAGTTAAGGACACCCACTCCAAATCTTTCAAGCACACAAGTCTTGTGAAAGAATCTTTCTTGGAAATAGAAGCTAGCAGTGCACTTAGGATTTAACAGGGTTTTTTTTGTTGTTTTTTTGGGGGTTTTTTACGAGGTGTGTTGTGTGTGTGTGAGGGGGGGGGAGGTTAAACGCGTTATTCTTCGGCTGGCGGAAAACGTGTTAAGTGATTTTTTAAACCAATTTAACCCCAAAACCTAAAACCTGGCGATTCAAACGCTAAATGAAATCACATCGCTTTTACAAGTTTCAACCTAATTTCACCCGGCGTTCACGATCGTAAAAAGTCTTCATCCAATTGAGGTGACATTTCGGAGATCTTCCGCACCACTTATCGACGACAGTTACGCATTTATCTATTAACAGACGGGTTTGTTAATTCTTGTTGCTTTTCTCTTATCAACACTACAAGACCGGGATTAGGGTTAAGATTATATATATATATATATATATATATATATATATATATATATATATATATATATATATATATATATATATATATATATATATACACACACACACAAAATAAATAAATAATTGAAAGAGAAAAGTGGAAAGATATAATAACCACACGCGTCTTACTTGAAACTGTCTATTGTGATGTAGCCTGTCAAAGATCGGTACGTAACTGCTCACATATTTTTTTTTTTTTTTACAATGATTTTAACTGTTTGTCTGTCTCGCTATATTTGCCAAGTCATCATGTCCGCTATTTCCGGTCTGTGAGGTTAACTTTTTTCTTTCTTTCTTTCTTTTTATTTTTTTTATGTCCCCAAGAAATGTGGGATCGCAGACATATTTTAGGGTTTCACTGTTTCTACAGCCACGATATGAGATTCGACGTTCAAAACGGGGCGGGGAGGGGGTCATTCAGTTTGCATTCCAAGAAGTTGGAATTAATCGAATGGTGTCACAAATATGAACGATTTGTTTTCCGTCGTTGTACCGATGATGAAAATGTTAACGTTTATTCGTTTATTTGTTAAATGAGAATGCGGAATTAAAACCGTTTCGTTATTTCGACAAATGCTGGCCTTCCACCACTCTCTAAAAGGGAAAAGGCGGGTGGGGGTATTTGAGAGAAAGTTGATATTTAAGAAGAAATGGGTAGGATGTATTGGAGAAAAAGGAAGAGAACAACCATGCTGTAGTTAACTGGGATGCAGCCTACAGTAATGTGTTCTACAGATGGACAATTCTAGGAAATAAACTTCGGCAATGTGTTGGAGGAAAGAGAAAAGATGGAAATTTCAAAGGAGGAAAATGAAAGGGACAACGGAAATTCATGAGCTACATGTGAGAGAAAGGACACACACACATACACACATGTGGGGTGGGAAATTTTTGATAAATTGATTTTATAATGCGCTGATGAGCTTGCCCAGTTGTGTAAAATTATAATTAATGAACTATTATATACTTATGTGCCAACATTGGGCGAGAAAATAAAAAATGTATGCAAATTATTACAAAAAAATACATTTTGAAAATGAGTACATATATGTCTGTTCTTTCTAACATGATATCTTTAAGAAATTATATATGTATGTATATATATATATATATATATATATATACGCACACACATATATATATACACACACACACACACATACACACACACACAGAATAATTGTCCACGGGCACTTGTTTCGCACATAAACTTAGTACAGCGAGACATGTGTCCGCGTATAACTATTTTATCTATAAGTATGTAAATAAACAATAAATATATTTATCTCTTTCTCTTTTCTCTCCCTCCCTCACCTTAAAATCTGGGACTATAATGCATATGTGTATGGAGTAAACTCCTCCAAACGTTCCTGGGGAGCTACCGCATACCAATAAAATTATCGCTAAAAAAAATAACAGAATTATTATGACATTATTTCTATATAAATTATGTACTGAGTCATCACTTATGAAGGCCAAAACGCCACTCGAGGATAAATTGTACAACTGCTCGCAGGATCCAAACCCCCAACAAACCATCGTCATCAGAATAAACATATCACGCATATGGTTTGTTGGAGAAAAGAATAAAATCACTTTTTTTTTTCAACTATTCACAAATAAGAGCTATTGTCAAGATACACTTAAAGAAGATCGGAGGTTACATAGACCGAAACGATATTTTCCTTTGGTTTTGTGACATTTCAAAGGACGAAGGAAAAATAGTTCTTCTCGTCAAAATTCTTCTTTAATAAGATTCATTTTTATATGCTCCGGTTCTTGCTTCTATTTTTCTGTCTTGGCGTTTTGATTGGCTAATTGAGATAATTTGTTATACGAAGTTTCCAGACTTTTTTCGTATGGACACTTTTATAGTATTGTGATAGTACGCACAAGAAACACTAGTCCTCTTCAAAGTAATTTCCTCCGGCTGTAATGCACTTGTTGCACTGTTCCAACAATTTTTTGAACGCCCCATGGAAGTCCTCTTGTATGAGCGTGTCAATAACCCTTGTCACAGCTGCTTTTATCTCCTCAATTGTCTCATAACGACAGCCTCTAAGGGTTTCCTTGAAGTTATGGAATAACAAAAGTCACAGGAAGCAAGGTCTGGACTCTAGGGAGGGCGAGGAATTGTCTTGATGCCCATCTTGATCAAATAGTCTGTCTTTCTTTCTGATCTTCTCCGAGCACTCTGAAACAAACTTTGTGCAAAACTTCAACGTCTTTCATTCCTCTCAAATAATTGTGTGTACAATTCTCACACTGACATCAAACTTTGCACTTATTTTTCTTTATAGACATACGGCAGTCCTTATCCATGAAATTCTGTATTTGGCCAATCAACTTTAATGTTCTAGCTTCCTTACTCCTCCCAGACCTCTCATCATTACTCAGAGACTCCTTGCCTTCCTTGAATCTGTTATGCCACTCAAAAACTGATGCTCGATTCATGCAAAATGATTCAAAAGCAGTCTGTATCATTCTATACGTTTCTATGCCATTTTCATAAGTTTAAAACAAAATTTTATTACGTATCGTATTTCTAAATTTTCCTTACGTCCAAATTACATTTTTTAAATTCACCAGCTGTGATAATCAGACTTTAGTATTCCAAATCCTGCTGTAACTGTTCATTTTAACCTGAAATAATAAAAATTGGTCAGTCATCTCATACGATGCATAGCAATAACATACTGAATTTTCAAGAGTCTTTTTTTTATATAGTACATTTTTATCCAAACAAGGCACATAGCCACTTTGATATAGGGGGCTACTATCAGGGACCTAAGTTTCAGGGTTAAAGATGTTTGTTCACATTACACTTGAACTTCTGCATGTCAGTACAATTTGGGAAGCAGGAAACCGGAAGAGAATTTCAAAACCTAGCAGTTCTGGGGAAGAAGCTTTTAGAGTAGAAGGCCTCCTTACATTTAGGGATCTCTACTGTGTAGGGGTGGGACATTGCTGCCTGTCGGGTTTGTCAGGGGTATTTTTGTCGAAGGGGTACAACAGCTTGAAGTTTTTTCAGAGCATCCACCATTAAAATATTTGTAAAACAGGCAGAGGGATGCAACATTTTGTCGATGGGACAGGGGCTGAAGCTTAAATGACAGTTCGGGGCCTATCAGTTGGCAACTCTCTTTTGAACCCTGTCCAGGAGCAAGAGACTAGTAGCAGATGCACCAACCCAAATGTTACAGCAGTACTCCATACATGGGAAAATGGTGGCTTTGTAGAGGTACACGATACTTTCAGACGTAAGTAACTTTCTAGCATGGTAGAGAGAGCCTACCTTCTTCGCAGCAGCCTTGGCAATGATCTCGATGTATCTATTCCAACTCATGTTTCTTTTGAACGTAGAGCCAATGAGCTTGAACGAAGTACTTTCTACGACAATTTTAAATACCTATACAAAAAAAGCGAAATTTATTTAAGGAACCTCGTACTTTGGACCAATTGCAGCATTTGTTCCAAATTAATAGAAGCCTGAAAGTAAAAAAAATACATTTAAATTAATTGACGGTCGCACCTGAAGAAGGTTGGGGTTTACATCGGCCGAAACGTTGTGGGGATGACATCCAAAATGAGAAGAGTAGTCCAAAAAATCCAAATAATATAAATTACCAATCAAAAATGTCAGAAACATTAACTCATACTGATCAAATCTGATTTAAAATCTGAAAGGAATTCGTTGTTGCACTCATTTAAACACTAATACTGCTGGAAAATGTAGCAACTTGTGTTCAAGTTGATGACACCACGTTCTATAACCGAGAAGAGGGGACAACAAATAGACACATATCAAAGACAATGGCTGAAACCTTAGGGGAAGACTTCCAGTCTGTCGTGGAATGGGGGACGTAAATGTATAGTAACATTCAATGCTACTAAGACTACACTTCTTTCCTTTAACAATTACAAAAAAATCTTTTCAAGCACTGATTGCCAAGACTAATAATACGCTACCTGAAAGCTTTTCGTTCAAACTCCTTGGCTTAACATTCACAGGCATCATAAACTGGAACAATTACATCGAGGATATTGCAAAGGCTGCTTCAAAGAAGGTGGGCTCTCTCTACCCTGCTAGAAAGTTGCTCACACCTGAGAGTATGATATATCTCTAAAAAGCCGACATTCGTCCATACATGCAAGCTACCACATCTAGGCTGGTGCATCTATCATTAGTCTCGCTCTTAGACAGAATAAAAAAAATCTCCAATACATCCAGCAGTATTACCTAAGTACCAATCCTTGTCTCTGTTTTGCAAGTACTTTAATGAAATGTGCTCGACGAGCTCAAGGCATTTGTGCCCTTCGACGTAAATATCATCGACCAAGCCAACAAACAGCAAAATCCCACCCCTTAAATGAAGAGATCTGTAGATGCTGGAAAGTCTCCTACTTTAATAGTTTCTTCCTCTGAACTGCTAGATTTTGGAATTCCCTCCCGGGTCCTTGCTTCTCTGACTGTACTGACACGCAGAAGTCCAAGTGTAGTGTGAGTAGACATCTTGCTGCTCAAACCCCTATATATTATGCCTGTCGAATTGGTTCCAAATAGTAGCCCCATATGCGCAAGTGTCACTGTGTCTTCTTTGGGATGAAATAACTGGGAAAAAATCATTAAACGTATTCAGGATTTTCTTTTTCGATTGCGTTTTCGTTTGCGAGTTTGAAACAAATTTTGTGACGGAAAGCTAAGTTTTGAACTTAAAAAATATCTCAGATATAAAGCAGAACAAACCTTTTGTAGAGAAGATAAGACATATATATATATATATATATATATATATATATATATATATATATATATATATATATATATATATACATGAGCAAACAGTAAATAAAATATGTTAAAAAACACTTTGAAATGAGTTAAAAACATATTTAATCTGAAAAGGAAACACTAGATAAATGGATAGTCCTTAATCCGCAGAGTTTCGAAGAAATACTCTCTTTCTCATCAGAGGGTAGGAATTAGCAAAATGCGGGATCGGATTTTGCATGCAGAAGTATTTGATGAAACAACAAGTAAGTCAAAGATCTTACTTGAAAATCAAAAAAAGTTAAGCAGAGGGAATATGGTAAAGAAAAGGGTGATTACACATGAATGGATAGTCTGGTGGAAGATAAAAAATCCAGTGACGGTAAAATCCAAATGTAAAGCTTCAAGAAAGTTAAAAGAATTTCCATTTGTACAAGTAAAATCCAAAGACATCCCGTAATTGGAAGAAGATGGTCCATAATAATCCAAAGGCAGAAATCCATGTAATATATATATACTAACACGGGCGCCCGGGGTTGCCTAGGTGTTTGGAGGTGTGTTAAGCAAAAAGAAAAAAGTGGTAGTAGGACGGCAGGCTCGAACCCGTACAGCTAAGGGGGGGGGGGGGAGAACGTAAAAAAAAACGTGACGTGTTTGCTGTTACGACCACCGCCAAACCGTAGAACTGTAGACTGAAAATTGACAGAGTTATTGCGTAGGGAAATGTACACAGACAGACAGACACTTTCGCTTTTATATATATATATATATAACCACTTGATTTACTCACATAAAATTAATATACGAAAGTATAAATTTATGCGTAAACTTTAAGTATTTACTCCAAAAGTGCTCAATACGTAGGTAGAGCTAGTTAGTAAGTTATAAAATATATATGGCGGTTAAGCTACACTGAATATTCCGCGTTTCATCTACTCTAGGACTCTTCAGACTTAATATATATATAAACGTGAAAGTGTCTGTCTATCTGTGTATCTGTGCGTGTACATTTCCCTACGCAATAACTCTGTCAATTTTTAGTCTACAGACTCGAAATTTGATATACAGGGAACAGAGATTTGGGAAAATTGATGTGATCGGTTTTCGGCCAGAAATTTGGCGATTAAGGGATCAAAGTTCAACGATTTGACCTTTGAGAACTCTACCAAACTCCTCCGCCAATTTTAGGTATAAACAATTGAAATTTTAGATATAGGTTCCTTGGACATGGATCTAACTTAATAACTTGATTTGAGCCCAAAACAATAAATGTTAAGGGGTCATAATAGGAGTCAAAGTTAAAAAAAAAATTGACCGCTTTTATTATTATTTATTTATTTTGCTCAACATACACCTCCAAACACCCGGGCAACGCCGGGCTGAAATGCTAGTATATATATATATATATATATATATATATATATATATATATATATATATATATATATATATATATATATAAGTTGTTCGCTTTTCGTTCGCCTCATTGCTGAAACGTGTGTTCTGCTGATTTCAAACGTTATAGATGACAATCGCAACTTATATGAGTGAATAGGATTAAGTCTACAGATAGATTAACGTTCTGCGATTATTATGTTTTATTTATTTATTTATTTTTTTCAATTTTTTGTGAACTTAGCGAAGATAAGCACGTAAGTTAAATACTTTCACTTTCTTTATGATAATCCTATTTAGATTGCGGTGTTCTACAATTCGGCTGAGATAATTATTCTGGCAGTGGTTACCGTTTCCAAATCGGCAATCTTTCCTGATTCTTCAGTGGAGCGGAACACTCTGCTAAGAGTTGACAAAAAAAATCAAAAAAATCTCAACTTTTTTTTGTAAGTTTTCTTGGTCGACAATTTATCTTGTTTCTTTTTTTTTTTTTGCTACTCATATTTTTTTTTAATCAAAATCCATATATTAAATGCATTTGTTAAAACGGTTCCTACAGTGATATGCAGAATTTTGATATGAAATATCACTGTCTAATGTTAAATCAATATACTTACTAGCTGGACGCCCAGCGTTGCCCGGTCGTACAATACGCTTAAACAAAAGCCCACATTAATTATGCTGGTGTCCCTCAGGGGTCCGTCCTGGGCCCAACTCTCTTTCTGATCTACATCAATGATCTCCCAAAACATATACTTAAATCATTCGTTGACATCTATTCTGATGACACAACCATTTATGGCAACACATCAAAGACCGTAAATGACAAAGTTCTCGCTGATCCTCTCTCCTCTGATCGTGAGCGCATGGTAAAATGGGGGAAAAGGTGGCTGGTTACTATGCATCTAAAACCAAGCTTCTATCTTTACATAATCAACGCTCTCGCTCTGATCCCCATCTGGTATCAATTGAAATGGATGGCTCTCGTCTTGGGGAGGATCCATGTTTTTACAAGCTCCTGGAATTGACCTTTACTCCTGATCTGAAATGGAACGCGTACATCAAATCTGTTGCCAAGGTCGCTGGAAAAATGGTGGGATCCTTCTACTGCTCCAGTAGATCTCTCACTGCTGATGCAATTCTCTATCTATATAAAAGCAAAGTACGTCCAAGGATGGAGTACTGCTGCAACATCTGGGCAGAGGCTGCTAAAAACAGCCTATCCTGCCTTGACAGAGTACAAAATAGGCTTCGCAGCTTAGTGGGGGGGGATGCCCTTTTTCTTTCCTGCAACCTCTCTCCTACAGAAGAGAGAGACGTTGCGAGCATGTCTTTGTTTTATCATCATTTCCATGGCAAGTGCTCGTCTGAGCTCCAATCTCTATTCCCCCCTCGCCAGTCTTTCCCACTTCCAACCATGTTTTTCGCTCTTATTTTGACATTAAATCATTTACTTTCCTTTTTTTTGTTTTTCATTCAGTTCTTAATCCTTTATTTTTAAAATCATTTTTTCTTTCTTTTACATTTTTCTTTCTTTTACATTTTTTCTTACTTTCCTTTTATAGTTTTATTCCTTTTTGTCCATCATCCAATTTTTGCTCTTGTATTATTTCTTCAACGAAGTTCTCTTTTATTCTTTTTTCTGTTTTATCTTTGATTTATTCGATTTTTCTTAATTTATCATTTTTCATTCCATTTATGTTGCTTGCCATTTTTTTTTTTAAATAAATTTCATTGTTCATCTCTTTAAGTATTTAACATTTTCCATGTCACCGAGGACATGGAAGGATGCATAACATTTTCCTCCAAGAAACACTAAGATTTTATCCGAAATTAGGAAAAGCTAGTCTCCTTTTTTTCTTATGTTTATTTTTCCAATTGTCTGACATCTGCTGGCAGAGACTCCAAACTGTTGAATCAAGAAATGTAACTCTTGCCAACTGTGCTAAACAAAACAAAATGGTTGCTGCATTTTTACCCTTTTATTCTGGAATAATAAATCCTAAATAATAACACAGTTGGAATCGCTTCCCTGTGTCACCAAAAGGATGCCAGTACTTTTACTGCAGTCATTGCTGTTGATTCTCTCTCACCGATATTGAACGACTAAATAAATATTAATAAAAAGAAATCAACAACAGAAATAGCCGTTCTTTTACACAACAATGGAGCCTGACCAAAATTAATGTTTTCCTTTTGTTTAGGAATACAAATGAACTATGATACTGGACTCTAATCTTTAAGCTAATTCAAAATAGAAATATCCAACCCACTGGCACGAACTCTGGAAAATGACCTTCAGTCTGCATGTACTAAAATGAGACCGTAAATAGATTGTAACATTTAATGCTACTAAGAGTAAGCTTTTTTCCTTTAACAACTCCAAAAACCTTCTCCACCACCGATCGTCATGACATATAACATCCTACCTGAGAGCCGAAATTCGTTGTTGCACTCATTTAAACACTAATACTGCTGGAAAATGTAGCAACTTGTGTTCAAGTTGATGACACCACGTTCTATAACCGAGAAGAGAGGACAACAAATAGACACATATCTAAGACAATGGCTGAAACCTTAGGGGAAGACTTCCAGCCTGTCGTGGAATGGGGGACGTAAATGTATAGTAATATTCAATGCTACTGAGACTAAACTTCTTTCCTTTAACAATTACAAAAAATCTTTTCAAGCACTGATTGCCAAGACTAATAATACGCTACCTGAAAGCTTTTCGTTCAATGTCCTCGACCTAACATCCACAGGCAACATGAATCGGAACAAATATATTGAGGATATTGCCAAAGCTGCTGCAAAGAAGGTGGGCTCCCGGTACCGTGCTAGAAACTTACACACACCAGAGATCATCCTATATCTTTACAAAGCCACAATTCACTCAGCGCAGTTTGCATGGAACATTGTTATTACATATCGGCTGCTGCATCTAACACTAGTCTCTTCAAAAAACAGTCCCCAATCTAATAGATACCGAACTGTTAATCAAGATTTAATCTTTCTCCCCTCACCACAATATCACATTCCCGTGCCTGTTTTAATGGAATGTCCTCTGATGAACTCATTGCACTTGTGCTCCCCGGAAGTAAATGCGCCCAACTAACCCGACAAGCAGCAAAATCCCACCCCTTTACTGTTGAGGTCCCTAGATGCAAGAAAACCTTCTACTCTAAAAGTTTCTTCCCTCAGACTGCTAGACTTTGGAATTTCCTTCCAGTTTCTTTTTTCTTCCATGACTGTACTAAAATGCAGAAGTTTTAATATGATGCGAACAAACATGTCGCTGCTCAACTCCCCACAGTTCCCTGTTAGACATGGTCCCAAATCGTTGGCACTTACATTCTAAGTGATAACATGACTTGTTTGAAAAGGTTTTTGAAAATGTTATGAGACTCTGGAATTTATGTCCATTTTCAAGAAACATGGCAGATATTATTATTATTATTATTATTATTATTATTATTATGATCCAACCCTGCCT
Source organism: Euprymna scolopes (assembly GCF_053919585.1). Classification (NCBI taxonomy): domain Eukaryota; kingdom Metazoa; phylum Mollusca; class Cephalopoda; order Sepiida; family Sepiolidae; genus Euprymna; species Euprymna scolopes. Next base: position 104,037,788 of record NC_136510.1, on the reverse strand, counting down.
CTAATGGCACATCACTGCCCCCCCCCCAAGGAGCGAGACCAAATAACCAAGTAGATATAAGGAGGAAGGAAAGACCGATGAACTCTTTTTTTAATAAGGTGCTTATTTTATTTCAAATAAAAAAAAAAACACATCTCTTGGGTGGCCAGATTCTACCCATATATATTTTTAATTGTGTGTGTGTGTGTGTGTGTGTGTGTGTGTGTTAGGTGTGTGCGCACGGGAAGAGAAAACGAAAGAAAGGAAAATTAGAAAAAGTATTCGCAAAAGAGAAACAAACCGAAAAAGACAAAATGGAAAAATGAAGAGAAAGCTCGAAAAAATTGAAAAAGGAAAAATAAAGGAAATTCAAAATGTAAAAAAAAAAAAAAAAAAATATGCAAAAAAGAAAAAAAGCACAGTTTACTTTGTTACACTGTATATGAATCCATTTTAGGTTAGGAATAATGTTTTTTTTTTTATTAACGATTTATTGTACATTATAAATTGAACATAAATTGTTATTTTACATATAAATGGTATAAGATTTCTGATTCATATTTTTTCCAATTACATTAGTGTTTAAATAACACAGTGGATCTGATAGGATTTGAACTCGGCACAATCAATAACATAAGTTGGTCGCACATACTGAAGAAGAAGAAGAAGAAGAAGAAGAAGAAGAAGAAGAAGAAGAAGAAGAAGAAGAAGAAGAAGAAGAAGAGCAACAACAACAATAACAGGAAGAAGAAGAAGAAGAAGAAGAAGAAGAAAAAGAAGAAGAAGAAGAAGAAGAAGAAGAAAAAGAAGAAGGGGGAATGAAGAGGGAGAGAAATATTTGAAACAAAAGAAGAAATGGGATAAAAAAAAAAAACATATAAGAAATCCGACAAAGAAATAAAAAGAAATGAAAAAGTTAAAAACGCTACAAAAAAATGGAGGGATGACTAGAATGAAAACGAAGCATAGCAAGAAGATAAGCAGAAAGACAGAAAAAGCCAACGAAAAAGAAATGTAAGAAAAAAAAAATTGAAACTGTACTGATAATCCTGCTGATTTTCGGTTCAGAATAAACTTATATTATTTCGAAAGGTTTGGGAGGACCATTTTTTATCTTAGAGAGTCAGCACTATTCAACGCTCGGAGATCACTCGAGGATAAGAGTTAATAAGTGTTAGGCAGAGGATGAAACAAAATGATCAGTAAAGGTGGAACTTTGGTAGAGTTCAATTATGTAAGAGGACAGCCTAACAGAAAATTATTTACATTCAATTTGAAAATAAGTATGTTATAATCAACTGGGAAATAGCCCCACGGTATTGTATTCCACAGACAGGAAATTCTAAGAAAGAAACTCTGTTCATGGAATTTTCATTAATTTTAAACACAGATAGAGAGTGAGAGAAATTGTTGACGGTTATAGCTGGACGAATATTTGTTCCGAACGTTTTACAGGAGAGAGCACAGATTAAAGCCCAGTCGGGCATCTACCGTAAGAGTAATTCTCCCCCATGAACGAAAAGAAAGATTAAACATGTGAAAACGTAAGCAAAACACGTGAAGTGGAAAAAAATAAATAAATGAAAAACAAAAAATTAAATAAAAAATACTAAAAATGAATGTTGATTGAAATAATTAGAAATGAAAACTGAAATGAAATAGAAAATGAGTATATATATATATATATATATATATATATATATATATATATATATATATATATATATATAATACACGAAAAAAGTCAAAACGTTTTAAAATGCTGAACGAAAAACCAGATGAAAAAAGGAATAAAATACGAAAGTGATAAATGATTTTTAAAAATATTAAGGAATTTTTTAAAATGATTATAAATAAAATTTTAAAATGAAAAAGATCAAACCGAAAAAATCAGAAAAAAGAAAGAAAAGAAGCGAAAAGTAAGTCTAATATATAAACGGTTATATATATATATATATATATATATATATATATATATATATATATATATATATATATATATATATATATATATGTGTCTGTCTGTCTGTTTCCATATTTTCAAACTCTATCTCTACCGAAACTAAAAGTGGCAGAACGGCGCAATGAGCCTCAAATAATTTTTTTTTATGGGCTATTCTTTTCTGGATCTTAAGCCAGTTAAAATAGTTTTTAAGCGGTCAAAAATGGATCAAAATTGAAAAAATCGTTAGACATTTTGTACGTCCATCTTAGTTTATTTTTAATTTTTAATCAATTCATATGCATCTCACATTGGTACAGTGGTAACGTCACCAGCTTTGAATGCTAGAGTTTCGGTTTCGATTCTAGCTGATGGCCCCTAAATACTTTTTTTTTTACTTTTGAAATTACAACTCTATAATAATTAATAACCTATGACAAGAGAATATTCTTTTCATTGTTTTGACTCTCGAGTATATATCCGGCACAGTTAATCAATTGAGAACCACATCACTCTATCTAAAAACGCATAAGATATTAAATGATATATACTCGAGAGTCAGCATAAGAAAAAGAATATTCTCTTGTCATAGCCCTAATAATAATATATATGGAATCTGGACAAATTAAAATACCATATTTAAGCGTATTTTACTCCCGGGCAAAGTCGAGTGTTACCCGCTAGTGATAAATAAGCTTTTTTTCTTAATTTTTCCTTTCTTGAAAAACTATGTATATAAACTATTTGAAATTAAAAACAAATTTTAAGAATCGACATTTTCTGATTATTTTTTTTTTCCTGGATCTCGCTAATGTAGGCTTATCCATTTGTTATGTCATTTCCAAATTAATAACAGCTTTTTCTCTTTGATTTGCTAAAGAAGGTGAAAATTGTTCCGAAACGTTTGAATAAAAAAAAAAAACGATTTCATAGAAGATTGAACTACAAATCTCTAACGTGATGTATACAAGAATAAATAAATACAACAAAACCGGAAACGTCTATTTTTCCGCCATTTTTTTTTTTCGCTTTTAGTTTTTTTTGTTTTGTTTTTGTTTTTTTCGCTTTTAGTTTTCCTTCGTCTTCTTAATAGCATAATTAAACCTTTGTCTGCTATTTATTTACATACAAATTAGATAATGTAGACCTGGATTTTCCTCCAGGGAAAAAATAATCAAATTGGAATGATCAATAGATTTACATGAAAGGCAAAAATAAATAAATAAATAAATAAACACTGAATCCGTTTAACTCGGAAATTGATGCAATCTATTCTGGTTTAGTTTACGCTCCTTTTTTTTCCAATATGGCCGCCAAATGTGTTACCGGAAAAAAAGTGCAACAAATTTTAGCCATCATTTATACTCGTCGTCATGTTTCTTTCATTAAAGGAGGATTAAATCAGAAACAGACAGAATTTGCTTACATGGGCGCGTAAAAATTCCGGTATGTGATTGTGCATTTACAGGCACCAAAAATATTTGACAGAATCGCAACTTTGACTTCCAGTGCTGTTGTCTTTGCTAAAGTAAGGTGAGTGTGTACACACACACACACACACACACACACACACACACACACATTGTTCGGTATTTGTGGGAAAGAACCGAAGCAAAGGAAACATCAATATAAGAGAATAATATTTATTTTAAAATAGTACAGAAGGCCATATAAACAGCGATACCGTCGATTTCAAATCCAATACCGGGGGGGGGGGGCGGATCAGTTTATGGTCGACAAATATCGAAGAACTGGAGAACAGATATCAACAGAGGCTGAAGAGAATTCGATATTTTTCAATCATAAACTAGTACCCTTATATCTGATTTGACACTGACGGTACCAATGTTTTTCTGAGCTTCTATAAGATTTACATCATTTATATAAATATATATATATATATATATATATATATAAAGAGAGAGAGAGAGAGAGAGAGAGAGAGGAAAGGAGAAAGAAAAAGATGTGTGTGTGTGTGTGTGTGTGTGTGTGTGTGTGTGTGTGTGTCGATATAATACTCTCTGCAGTCCTCAAAATATTAATGATCAAATTTATTTATAAAAGTGAGAATGTGTGCGCGTGAGGACAACTTTTCAACCTATATACTCAACGAATTTTTTATCTACAAACTTAAAATTTGGTATATATGGTATTCAGACACGTGGAAAATAGGGCTTCTAAGGGAGCAAAATTGAAAAAATTGTACTTCGGGTTCATTGTATTTTTATCTGTTTTTCAACTGTCTCATGTTATATCTCCTCTCTTTTCGTACGATTATGAATATCTCAAGTATCAACTCATCTTTATACACTTTGAAATTTACTTTATGTCGGAAAACCAAAAAAGGAAGATATAACATATAAGAAATATTTGAAATCAAGTCTCCGCTTGCTGTTATTTCAGATCATTTGAAACCATAGCAGCAAATTTTAGTCACCCCTTCATCAAGGTGAGAGGTTTTGGGGAAATATCAGATATTTTGTAATTCATATGCAAAACTAGAAAAACAAATGACTATGATGGAAACATTTTATGGCTGTAACAAAAATGCCAAAAATAGGTGTTGGATAATGGAGGGTCCCCTTAATGTGCGACTCTAACGGCAAATGTAACATAGCCCTAACCACAATTCAGTTAATTACCATTCCAACGATTCTCCATTCATTAAATTCTGATCAATAGTCGCTGACATTTGGAACTTATAAAATTGCCCCCCAAAAGTGTTATATATATATATATATATATATATATATATATATATATATATATATATATATATATATATATATACTAGCATCGTTGCCCGAGTGTTTGGAGGTGTATGCTGAGCAAAAAAAAAAAAAAAAAAACGGTCAATTTTTTAAACTTTGACCCCTATTATGACCCCTTAACATTTGTTTTGGGCTCAAATCGAACTATTAAGTTAGATCCATGTCCAAGGAACCTTTATATTTAAAATTTCAAGTGTTTAGACCCAAAATTGTCGGAGGAGTTTCGTAGAATTCTCGAAGGTAAAATCGTTGAACTTTGACCCCTTAACAGCCAAATTTCTGACCGAAAACCGATCAAATAGACTTTTCCAAATCTCAGTACCCTGCATATCAAATTTCAAGTTTGTAGACTAAAAATTGACAGAGTTATTGCGTAGGGAAATGTACACAGACAGACACACAGAAACGTTAACTTTTATAGATATATAGATATATACTCGTAGCCAAATTGAATATTGAAATGTTCATATCTTTGGTTCTATGCGAAGAACCTACATGAAAATTTCAGGCTTTTTTTTTCTATGATAAAAAGTTTATGAAAATTGATAAAAAAGAACCTATATTTTCAATCCAATAAAATATGCCCAAATTTGCTTACATTTGTATATGTAGTGTCCTGGCAGGCTGGCTTTAGTTTTGCTGCTTTGGGATGAATTTTGCTTAGGGTTTATTTTTGCTTGCTTGTCTCCCCTGTGACCTTGCCAGGCCACTAATACATATAATTCAAAATAATAAATCTAAAACTCAAAATAAAAAAAAATATTATAAAACACAATTGTAATTATTCTTCCGATCTTTTCGAACTAATGTAAACATGCCGATATTCTTTTTTATTTTCTTTTAAAATTAATGAGTTCTGATAAGTCAGGGCGGAAAATCTTCAAAAATTCACATGATAATTATATGAATATATCTGCGCTACGAAACAGATGCTGTCAAAATTGAACATTTTAACATACTGAAAAAAAAAATAAATAAATGGTAAGTTGGACCACATCTTGGAATTTGGAATATAGACTTTTTGTTGTTTAATTGTATATGCTCTGTAGTTACATCAAACTTCATAAATAAAAGAATTGATATAAATAAATAAATAAATAAATAAAGGGTTACATAATCGAATAAAAATTGCGCATATTTTCCGCTGCCA
>NC_136510.1:104006946-104026946 GCF_053919585.1 Euprymna scolopes | reverse complement strand
TAGATTTTCCAAAAATCCCGGGTTCCTAATTTCTGTGCTTCGATGCGCTTTCTGGTGGTTTCAGAGTAATCTGACTTAGCTGTGTCTATCACTCTCTTACAATTATTTCTAGCTTCTATAAACTTCTGTTTATTTGAGCTGGACTTATGTCGGTTGAATCTGCGGAACGCATGCTGCCTTTGACAAATGGCAGCTGCACAAGCAGAAGTAAACCATTGGGGGGAGTGGGGCTTGCTATAGTATTTCCGTGCGGGAACATGTGCTTCAATAGCAGTTTTGAACCATTCAGTTGTCTCATTTGCACACTGTTCCGCTGGAAGAGTAAAAATATTTTGCCATGGGGCATCTCTGATGAGCTCCCTGATGGCTTCCCAATCAGCCTTTTTGTAATACCTCGTTGTTTTGAGTAGTGGGTCTTCAGTTTTAGGGCGAGAATTTAGGCTGATTTCTACCATTATCACAGCGTGATCAGCATTCCCGAGTGGGCTATGGGCATTTGTTGTACAGTCATTGGGAACTGTTGTCAGAAAGAGATCTAGAAGTGAGGCATGTTGATCGTGCTGGTCTGGGAAACGTGTCGGAAATGTAACCATCTGAGATAGGGAATGAGATATAGAGAAGCTATATGTGGCGCTACCAGCTACGTCTGTGTGATTTGAGAATCCTAGCCAGTTACTGTGGTGGACATTGAAGTCACCAAATACATGTATTTGTGCGCTAGTATCGAGGGAGAGTGCTATATCTATGCTGTCTGAGACTTTGTTTATTAGGGTACAGTCTTGGTTTGAGGGAGAGCGGTAGAGAAAATATAAGTAGCTAATATTGTGTTGCATATTTAGTCTGAAGCACATAAAGGCCTGGCCCTCTGATTCTAGTTTTATTTCTCTAGTTAGGGGGAGGGTGTTTCGAATATAGACTCCAAGTCCATGCATATGTCTGTCCGAGTCCTTACGGTAGAGTGGGAGATAACCAGGCATGTTAAAGTGGTTAGAGGGTATGGAGGAGTGAAGGTTAGTTTCACTTAATGCTAAGATATCCGGGGTGTTTACAAGGAGAAATGACTCAACATCATCTAAGTTAGTTCTAAGCCCGCGGATATTAGTAAATGCAAGCCTCAAGGGAGGAGGCAGGTTGGTTTTCTTTGAGTTTGGTCCTGGTTTAAACGTAACTTTTGCTTGAGCTGTCATTTCATTTTATTTTATTTAAAAGTTTCAGTTAGGGTGGATGAGTGAGGGGGTGCTGGACAAGTAGTTGTGCAGAATACCAGACATGCAATACAAGTAGACCATCAGCTGTCCTCACCCACAGGATTGTGGCCTCAGGAAAGCCCACCGGGGATGAGTGCAGGGTCCCTTTCCATGCGCGACATGGCACTACAAACATCCCGATATTTTACAACTGTTGATGGAGCAGCCGCTCTAAGCGCTACCAAAGAGTTAGGGCTCCTGTACTATCAGTCGGAAACAGCAGCCAGGAACTGTCAATCCGGTACCCTAAATCCATTAGGCAAAGCCAGCCCAGTCCAACTGCACTGACATATATGGCACTGAAGCACCCCACTGTGTCCAGTTTAGGGGGATGGGATGTGGCAGGAGTGGGGAAAAGCGGCGTTCATTACCCTAGTCAGGAAACAAGGTCAACCACTGGGTGATTCAAGCGAGTCCCTGTGATAGTACCTCTACGCCTGGCCAATAGGCAAAGAAGGAGTATGAAAGCCGAGCGATAGACAGAGTCTATCTCCTCCTTAAGCAGTTTAGGTTTGCCAACCGGTGATTTGTTTGAGTCACCAGCTCTAGGAAGGTTGTCGTCCAGGACTGAAGAGACCTCCCTCCCCTAGGTTTAGTTTCAGAGTTTTCCTTCTCCTAGACGGATGGCCTGGGAAGACCTACGGGTCCATCAGCTCCGAGGAGGTTCGCCCCGCGCCTGGGTCCTAATCCAGGTATTTCTGCGACCCCGCATGGGTAGTTAATATTTATTGGTTATTTAGGTTAATATCTCCTGGAAAAATCGGGCATTTAGGTTAGCTTCTACAGAAGATTTTCACTCCTCAAGTGTGGTTTAAAAAGGGCATTATTATGCTGTCCATTTTCATTTATACTGAGAGAGGGTATACGTAAAAATTCATGCAGTGGAAGCAGTTAAATTTGCTACAGTATATATATATTTGCTACAGTATATATATATATAAATATATATATATATATATGCGCGCGTGTGTGTGTGTGTATATATATATATATACTTGTGATTGTTTGTGTATCTATACATATAGATTTGTATTCGTACGTGTGCGTATATTCTTGTGTATATATATATATATATATATATATATATATATATATATATATATATATATATATATATATATAGTGGGTATGTGTTGCATATAATAAAAATTCTAGATTTGAAATTTAACCGTTTCAAATCATGAAATTTAAATTAATAAATTATGATTTATTTGCTCTATCTGGTGTATTGAGCAATTTTCATTTAGCTGGGATCGTCTTTATAAAATATTGCATCCAATAATATTTTGTAACGTCCGACGTTGCGCAGTCATAACTACGCTTAAATATCATATTTTAATTTCTGCAATTTTCGCACTGATAAATATAATAATTAAGTGGTTGATTTTGCGCTACGAAACAGATACTGTCAAGAATTGTATAAGTCAGCTGAATTAAAGGAATAAATTATAAGATGGTCAATATCATGAATTTTGGAATATAACTTTTTGTCATTTATTCTCTTTTTCTTATATATGTGTGTGTGTGTGTGTGTGTGTGTGTGTGTGTGTGTGTGTGTGTGTGTGTGTGTTATCGTTGTTGGCAGAACTCTGATACAAATACACATTTCAAAAATTGACAGAGGAGTTTGGTAGAGACGGTTCCTAAGACTTCTTGTCAGATCACCGAAGTTAAGCAACATTGAGCATGGTTAGTACCAGATGAAACATTTTTATAAATTATTAATAAAAAGGTATAATAATATACAAAACAATATTTATAAAATTATTATTTTCTTATAAAAATAACCAGAATTTTTATAAAATTATAAATTATTTTTATAAAAATATATGAAATAAATGTTATGATATAGAAAAATATACGAAAAAAAAAACGTAATAGAATATATTTCTTAAAATACAACCATTAAATATGTGCACTTGGGGATGCAATGGTTATTTCAAACTTAACGAAAGAAAATGCTATTTCAAACTTAAGCTTCACATATTAACAAAAACGTTATTACAAATTTAAGCATGACAGACTACGATAAAATGTTATTGCTAACTTAAGCATGGCAGACAAAAATAAAATGCTATTTCAAACATGACAGCAAAACATGACAGACCAAAGAGAATGTTATTTCTAACTTAAGCATGACAGACTAACGAAAATGCTATTTCAAACTTAAGCTTCACATATTAACAAAAACGTTATTTCAAACTTAAGCATGGCATACTACGATAAAATGTTATTGCTAACTTAAGCAGGCAGACCACAATAAAATGTTATTTCAAACATGACAGCAAAGCATGACTAGCAGTATCAGAATTTTCAGCCGAGTCGCCATAAGAAACAGTTGTTTGAATAGACACCTATCTGTCTATCAGATTATAACAATATGAAAACGTAATTTAAACTCGTAAATTTTATTTCAATAAAACGAGCAAAGACCAAATGTTAATATCATAAAAGCTTTAATAGAGAAATAAACAATTTTATTTATTTTTCCTTGGATTTCTTCACTTAACATTTCACGGAATGTCGAACAATAACACTAGTTGAATCTTACGATATATATTTTAACTGGCAAAATATATAACTTACCTGGTTAATGAGTAAGATATGCTTTCTTTTAATCTTCCTGTATGAGAATTTATTCATATTTATGTATTATAATCCATGTATTTTTTAAATGGAAGGATTTTTCCAACACATATCGCGACAACGCGTGTCTTTCAAGAAAGTTTAAAGAAACCGGATGTTAAGATTGTCACTTTATTATCTACGGAAGCCTATAAGTGTAAAAACACACTAATTCAGAAACGTTAGTAATCTCGATATGGGATTATATTCCTTCAAATTTTCCACTTTTAAAGGTTTTCGGGGGCGCTGAAAACGGAAATAACCATTTATATATACGGCAAACGAAACTAGTAGTTTCCAAGATAAAAATTTTTACAAATGGTTACAAAGTGGGGGGTCACTTTTCTATAATGATGTGACGTCAAATGGGCACCCACTTTATGGCCACATTGCAATGAACAGCTTTGGCCGTAATTTTAAAGGAATTTTCGATACCAAAGGGAGATAACTTATCGTCCTTTTTTTTTAATGTTGGCGCGTTTACGCTATCGTACATGAAAACTGGGATTTTTTATTTTTGGATTTACACGGATTACGGAATGACGAGGATATGAAATGTAAATTTTTTTTTAATATCTTAAAGAAATACCTGAATTTTTTATTTATTATACTATAAATCTGCATTATATGGTTTCGTCTTTTTTTTTATATATCGAAAAAAAGGAAACCAGGAATTAAATATAAAAATATACACTGACCGAAAAATATTGACTGGAAAATTCTAAACAAAAATTAAGCTTCCACGTAAAAAAAAAAAAAAAAAAAAAAAAAAAACACGTGGTTATCGAAAAAAGAAGGATTTACATTTTGGACTTTACCGGTAAATTTACAGATAAGTGATATTTTTTTGTTGTTTTAAATTTGAGTATTTTATTTATTGATGTTTTACCTTCAATTTGTGATATATAAAACGTGTCAACCAAAATTAATTATTAAAATTCTCATAGACATTTCAAAATGGGGGGGTGAATTTATAAAACAACGTTTGTCTAAAATATTATATTCAGTTTATCGGAAAGAGCATAAAATTTTACATTCACCCTGAAAAAAACGTAACAATTGAACGAATAGGAAAATTTTGATAGATTTTTAAAGTTTAAAAATTGAAAAATATTCATCTCATAAAAATAAATTGATTTCACTACGTAACAAAATGGCTGCCTGAGCGCACGCACACACTTTGTAAACATTGTTTTTTAAAAAATGAAAAATAATATTTCTATTATTTTTTAAACAACTTAAATAGTTTATTTTGGAAGTATATTCTATAAAGAAAATAAATAACCCACTTTAGAAAGAGAAATTACGAGTTTTCTATATTTTATTTGCAGTTTTCTGTTAGGGGTGTCAAAAATTCCCCAAAAATTCTGATACACCTAAAGCATGACAGACCAAAGAGAATGTTATTTCTAACTTAAGCATGACAGACTAACGAAAATGCTATTTTAAACTTAACGACGACAAACCATAATAAAATACCATTGCAAACTTAAGTGTGACAGATTTAAATAAAATGCTACTGCGAATATTAGCATGAAACAGCAGACAGACGGACAATGCTTTCCTTAACAGTTTCTATCGCGTTTAATTCTAGATCAAATGAATGATTTATGGATGTGTGGAGACGGCGACGTGTCTTTCCACCAGAAATTTGTCTTGTATCATAAGAATGAGAAAAAGAGGGTGAGAGAAGGAGGGAAATAAACAAATTATGAAGAGGGCATAAGGTGTTGGGTTATTAAACATAGGAGAACCATTTCGGTGTCTTAAAACTAACTTCGAACTAACAATCAGGTTTTCTTGGCCTTCGGGACAAGATCACAGATTAGTATCTGTTCTTCAGATGTTCCGCTTCAATTTCTTGTTCTCTGTCAGTGGAGAAGAAATCCTTCACGACTGAGACAATTTTTATTTTTGTTCCTTTTCTCCACGTTAAAAAACGACCCTGGTGTCTAACTCTGTCCCGTGGGGAGGCATTGTAAATAGGAACAATCAGGTTTGGAAATGGTAACCGATTCCAAAAGACAAGAAATAAATAAAAAAATAAAATAAAAAATGAAATGAACGAAAAATAAATGCGGGAAAATGAAAAAAGAAGGATAATGAAATATGAAATAAAAAGAAAAATGAACGAAAAGCAGAAATGGAGAAAAAATAAGAATGAAAAAAAAAGAAAAGAAATATCGAAGAAAAAAATGAAGGGGAAAGAAAAATGGAAAAAATGAAGAAATAAAGAAAAATATGAAGAAAAAAAAAACGAATAAAATATCAAGGGAAAAGAAACATGAAAGGAAAAGAAAATTAAGAAAAAGAAAAATGGAGGGAAAAGAAAAATGAAGACAAAAAATGAAGAAAAAAAGGATAAAAAAATGAAGGGAAATGAAAATTTAGGAAAAGAAAAGAAAGAAAAATGAAATAAAGAAATGAACTAAGCGAAAAAATGAAATAAAGGAAAAATGAAAGAAAAAACGAAAAGAGAAAATAAACGAAAAAGAAAAATGAAAAAAAAAAAAAGAATTTACAACAAAATCAGAACAAAATAAAAACGAAAACGATAAAAGATAACAAAAACGAACAAATATTAATAAAATACATTATTCCAAGTTAAGAATATTTCTAACGCCCAATCTGTATGTTTAGTGACGAAAACTTAAGCATGGTAGACCACGGAAAAATGGTCTCATAAACTTAAGCATGGCAAACCACAATAAATGCTATACCAAACTTAATCATGACACACCAACAAAAATATTATTTCAATCTTAAGCGTGGTAAACCATAATAAAAAAAAAAAGCTATTGCAAACTTAAGTATGACAGAAAATGCTACTGCGAACATAAGCATAAAACAGCAACGAAAATGCTTGGCAGACAGATGGACAATGGTTTCATTATCAGTTTCTATGGCCTTTAATTCTACATCGAATAATGATTTATGAATGTGTGGAGATGGTGAGGTGACCTCCCACCAGGAATTTATTTTGTCTCTTGATAATGAGAAAGAGATTGACAGTATTTGCAGCAAGACGAGATTTGACTGTGAATGATTGAAGCTCAGTCGAGCATGTCATGAAAATAACGACAGAGTAGAGGAAGACAAAACACGTCTCCTCTATGATAGAGAGCAGAAAACGGCATTACTCACTAGATTTTGAAGTCGGTTTTGTACTCTATCAAAACATCAAAGCAGATGTGGCAAGTGAGATACCTTCTGGAATTGCACAACCGTTTTCGTACCCCCCCCCCCCAACGACCCTAGCAACGGATTTGGGGTATGTCTTTTATTTCAGGGTCTAGAATGAAAGTCCGTCTTTGTCAAAGCTGGGAGTTTCATGAAAACGGAAGTCATTCATTTCAATTGGTGCAGAGTGGGTATCAGAGCGTTGATGATGGAAAGAGAGATGCTTGATTTTGAATGCATTAAGATTAACCAGCCACCTTTTTCCCCCATCGTACCAGGTGCTCAAAGTCCGAAGAGAGAGAGAGAGAGAGAGAGAGAGAGAGAGAAAATTTTGTTGATCATTCGTGCTTTATTTTTTAATTACGTTTTTGCAGCTAAATAAACAGAGTGTATGAACCATTCTTGTTAGGAAAATGATTTTTAATATGAATAGCTTTAAATTTAACACGGTTTTTGGACACGTTCGTAAGAAAAAGGAACTCTTAGCTAGGTCAATGCATTGAACATATTAAAAGCAATTATATACATACATACATACATACATACATACATACATACATGATGATGATTGCTGCATCTTTCCAGATGATCGCCATCACATTGAGTTCTCCCAATCTTGTCGTCCATACCATCTCAGATGACTCTGCAATCCCGCAGATTTGCACATCTTGAAGTATATATGACATACAAATTGAGCAATTTCCATCGAGTTGACTTCCTCTGGAGGTTGAAGGGTATTCCTTTGAACAATCACATGTCTCCTCAAACCAGCAGTAGACTTGCAAACTTTGCTGCATGTTAAACAGATCGTTTGGTTCAGACTAATAGGTGCAAAGTTGGCCTGAACAGGAGTTTTGTGCGACTTAAGGTGGTTGACGCAGCCCGCTTTTGACAAAAGCACTCGTTCACAAGTGTCGCATTTCCAGCTCTGCTTAAGACCGTCAATTAAACCTTTGCGAAGCTCTCACTTCAGATTGCTGTGGGCCTGCTTTCTCTTTTCTAGAGCATCACAACTTTCACGTATAAGCTTTCGCCACTTCAGCCTTTGCAGAGTAAGTTCTTTTCATGTGTCGATGTCGATTTGTAAGACTTTATATATATATATATATATATATATATATATATATATATGTGTGTGTGTGTGTGTGTGTGTGTGTGTGTGTGTACACACACAATCATATAATTAATAGAAGTTTACGAAGCAAATGTAAATGCAAGCTTCAGCCCAATAAACGTATTACAGTTTATATTATCTCAACCAAGTTAAACAAAAAAGAAACTCGATACGACAGTGAAAAGTAGAGCTTATTGTATATATATATATATATATATATATATATATATATATATATATTATATATATATATATATTCAGACAGATATTTTTAAATAGCACGGAGTGTTTTTGCTTAATGATCTCTTTTTTTTTTTTGTAATTTTCCCCATTTTCCGAATGGTCATTCTTATGTTTCGGTCGAATTTGTGCGGGAAAGTTCCGTAGTCATTTTCGTTCATCTGTTGCTTTTTTGCGAGTACTTTCAACTGATTTTCTCTAGTCATCTTTATGCAGTTTTTGATTACTTATTTCATTTAAACTCTGGATGCGTTTATATGCTTCAGTTCAAATTACATTTAAATTATATGAAATAGTGAAGCATCTTGTGCGTAAAAAAAACTGCCTGAAGACGACTGAACAAAATCAGTTAAAAGTACTTGCAAAAACAAAAAAAAAAAACAGACGGACGAAAACAACTACGGAACTTTCCTATACAAATTCGACCGAGACATAAACATGACCACTCAAAAAATGGAAAAAAATTTAAAAAAAGAAGAAAAAAAAAAAGATTATTAAGCAAAAACACTCCGTGCTATTTAAAAATGTCGGTCCGAATGAAAACATGCGGCCTAAATGCACTATATATATATATATAAACAAGTAGTTAATAAAACATGTTAAAAACACTTTGAAAAAGAGTTAAAAACATATTTAATTTTAAAAAGGAAACGCTAAATAAACGGATAGTCCTTAATCCGCGGAGTTTCGAAGAAATACTTTCCTTCTCATCAGAGGGTAGGATTTAGCAAAATGCGGGATCGGATTTTGCTTGCAAAAGTATTAAATGAAAGTATAAGTAAGTAATAGATCTTACTTGATAACAAAAAGTGAAGCAGAGGGAATATGGTGAATAAGAAAAGTGGTTTCACGTGAATGGATAGTCTGGTGAAGGGTAAAATTTCCAACGACGGTAAAATCCCAAGATGCAGAATCCAAGAAAGTTAGTTAAATTTCCATTCGCACAAGTAAAATCCAAGGGAACCGCGTAATTGGAAGATGATCCAAAGTAATTCAAAAGGCAGAAATTTTATATATACATATATGTGTGTGTGTGTGTGTGTGTGTGTGTGTGTGTGTGTGTGTGTGTGTGTGTGTGTGTGTGTGTGTGTGTGTGTGTGTGTGTGTGTGCAAAGATACTCAGATAAATTACAACTAAATCAACACTTAGCTATGATCTTTTCTTTTCTTTTCTTTCGAAAGATAGTTTATTCGAAGTTCTTCATTTTCAAAAACGTTGATATCAGCGACGCCTGTTTAATGTACCGTCTTTTCTTTCAGGACGAGTTTTGTTGACTTTTGTTGTTCAGAGAATTTGTTTTAGATTGACTAAAAAAGACGCGTGCCTACTTAATACGTGTTTTAATTTTAACCAATAAAAACACCCCTTTTTATTATTCATAAAAATTAACATGTTATATTATTTTATCATTTGTTTATATTTTATAATTTTATTTTATTTTATTTTGCGAATTATATTGAAGTTATATACTTATTTCTACCATTCTTCCATGTCAAAATAGTTTAAAAGGATTTAAGATGGCAAAACCAGAGACGAAAACAAACTGCAAGACGAAAATGTTCGGTAAGTGATGCCACAAAGAAATATATCACCTCTATTACAGATTTCTGATAGGTATAGCTAATTTTAGATAGTATAGACGAGACAGTTCCATTGTCTGTTGCATGAGTGCTTCGACGGCGTCTGGGCAAAGTAAAGTGATATCGAGTGACTAACAGGAAGTAATGAAGAAAACATTGCAGCGCTGCCAAAACAAGTCGCATGAAATAAATGGGACAATTCCATGTATAACTGCTTCCATTTATGTCTTGGAGGTTTTAACTAAAACTTTGCAGAAAGTCGTTATTTTCAAGAACGGCAGACTAATGTTTATGATTTAACGGCGCCATCATGGATTCCCAGTTTAAATCGGGCTCGTAATATAAACTGAGATAGTAAGCTCTTCGATGGTCAACAAACTTAGTGATCATTAGATTCCAAACATCTTTCTTTTGTTTAAAAAGAAATAGTATATATAAGTCGTAGACGACGAAACACGTGTCAGTCGATAATTATATTTTATAAATGATACATATGTCGCTCCCCATTTTGGGGTACCAAAATTTGTTAATGGGAAAATTATTCCCAACTCGCGTTTAGGTAAAAATGCACTTTCCTATATATAATTGAATTAATTCAAAAAGTATTATAAAACAAAAACAAATAACATATATCTATATATATATATATATATATATATATATATATATATATATATATATATATATATTCATAAATGCGGCTCTTTCTCCTTTTCTGACGAGAAGCATAAGCTTCGAAATGCCATGGGCCAAAGAAAGTTCTCTCTTTTCTGTTTTCCTTATTGCTCTGGTGAATTTATTTTATTCAACTTCGAACTCTAATCTCTTATATCTATATTAATTGCTCCACTTAATCGTGTAGAGCTTCTATTATCTTGATAGGCTTATTTTCTAAAAGATTATTTGTATCTTTATCAATTTTATTTTCCTTAAAAGATAGGAGAGAAAATCTAAAGTGGGGGGGGGGGCTCAATCCGTAACAGAAATACTAATTAAAAAAAAACAAAAACAACCAGAATCTTAGTCTCATCTCATTAGCAATTCATTTCCAACACGGTCCGTATTCTGCAAAAGTCGAGTTAAGAAGACGAGTTAAGGTTTAACTATATATGCGTGTCGATGTATCGATGCCTCGAGAGACAATGAACATCCCTGTAATTGTAGCTGCACATGTAATTGTGTGGCAAGAGTTGCACAATCTTCAATAACAGCTCTCCTGAATCAGCACTGCTTTGATCCAATGACAAAGAGAAACCCAAGACTGACTGGAAACAATGCAGAGAGCACATACAGAACCCGGAAATCCCAAATGGTCACCCATTTTAGTACTGACCAGGCTCAACGTTGTTTAACTTTAATGATCTGACAGGAACTGTCATTATGCCATATATATATATATATATATATATATATATATATATATATATATATATATATATATATATATATATATAAAGGCGGAATAAATTCAAGAATTGATGTAATAATTACATGAATGATTCTGTGGTACGAAACAGGTACTGTAAAGAATTGTGTATGCCAACGTACTTAAAGAAATAAATGGTAAGATGGTCAACATCTTGAAATTTGGAACATAGATCATTGTCATTTATTTGTATATGCTCTGTAGTTACATCGATCTTCATAAATTAAATGATTAGTATGAATAAATAGTGAATTGAATAAACATATATATATATTAGTTTTGGGCCGATTAATCGGAATCAGAATCGGAAATCAGAAAAATCAACAAATTTGGGGGTGTCGGAATCGGTATCTGAATCAAAAAAATTGGTGCCTATTTTCCGATGCCAAAACAATTCTTTTAATTGTCTAATTTTTATTTGATTTTGTTTAAAGCAAAATCTTCTATTGCTGGTAATAATGATAAAATAATAAATATTTATTGATTTTAAAATACCAGTGAAGCTAAAATCGATATAAATCATCCTCCACAAATGTATTTTGATGTTTAGGAAAATATCTGCATATTTAACATGTGTTTTTTACAGAAATCGGGGAAAAAATAACAAACTCTATAGTTACATATTTAGAGAATTATAAAGAATCTGAATTGGTAATTGTATCAGAATCGGGAATTTAGTATGGAATCGGTAATTGTACTAGAAGCGGGAAAAATATTGGAATCGTCCCATCACTATATATATATATATATATATATATATATATATATATATGAGCAAACAGTTAATAAAACATGTTAAAAAACACTTTGAAAAAGAGTTAAAAACATATTTAATCTGAAAAGGAAACACTTGAGGGTAGGAATTAGCAAAATGTGGGATCGGATTTTGCATACAAAAGTATTTGATGAAACTACAAGTAAGTCAAAGATCTTACTTGATAACAAAACGTGAAGCAGAGGGAATATGGTGAAAAGGTGATTTCACGTGAATGGATAGTCTGGTGAAAGGTAAATTATTTAATGACGGTAAAATCCAAAAATGTAACTCTAAGAAAGTTAATTGAGTTTCCATTTTCACAAGTAAAATCCAAGGAAATCACGTAATTGGAAGATGGTCCAAAATAATCAAAAAGGCCGAAATTCATGGAATAATTTACAAATATGTACAAAGAAAAGAAAAGGGGAAAATTCCAATAATATTAATAAAAGAAAAACACGATATGCTTTTCACACGACTGCCGAGACATAATAAGAAAGATCAGGGAAGAAGAAGAGGGGAAAAAATTAAATGGTGATAGAATTAAATATAAGATAGAAACGCAAATGTGAAAATGACCCAGATAAAAAGGATGTTAAAAGGCGCGAAAAAATATAGGCAAAAAAATAGGTCAACTGAAATGTACAGGTTATTACTTAAGAAAATGTCAGCAAGAGTTGTTAAAAGACACTAAACGGAAAAAATAAATTAATAAATAAATAAAAAATAAATAATAAATAAATAAATAATAAAATATAAAAATAAAAAAATTAAAAAAATTTAAGAGGAGAGGATGGTCGGTATCTGCAAATTCAGGATAAAGCAAGTAAGTATGTAAGTAAATGCATATAGTGAAATATAAGTAAATATACATGCCAGATATAGATGTGTGGGTAGATAGGAATATTTAAAGACTAAGACGGAACTTGCAGATAGAAAACCGGCCAATCTTATTATATATATATACATATATATATATATATATATATATATATATATATATATATATATATATATATATATATATATACTGGTTAACTGCATCCCAATGATCAAATGAAAAATCAGTTCACAATCCTAATTTTGGTTCATTTTTCATTGCCGTATGTGCTAGCTAAATCTTAGTTTTCTCCATAGTCTCCTCAAATAGCCCCATCCGAGGCGAATATGTATAAATTCTATAAAAGATAAACTTAACATTGTTGATAATTAGATTTATTTCCTGAATTTTGTGTGTGTGTGTGTGTGTGTGTGTGTGTGTGTGTGTGTGTGTGTGTGTGTGTGTGTGTGTGTGTGTGTCTTTAACAACACATGATCTGGGGAGGCTCATTACCACTCAAATTTCAGCAAAAATCAATGGTCACTGCCAAGGAAGGAATCAATGGCGAGCACCTCCTGTGATGATGCAAATTCATTTCCACAGGATATCGAACGATGTGGAGAATATAAGAAATCTGCAGAGACTTGTTGTCACCCAAACCTCAGGGATAACCACTGAATTTTGTCAGTGAGTAATTTCTGGAGAACTATGTGAGAACTCCGAGTAAGTAAATACTACTACTACTACTACTACTACTACTACTAATAATAATAATAATAATAATAATAATAATAATAATAGTAATAATAATAATAATAATAATAATAAAAATAATAATAATAAAAATAATAATAATAATAATAACAACTTCTTACTATCAGTTAGCAGAAAGCGGTGTTCAGTAAAAGTAGTTTCCGGATATAAAAATTACTTCCTGTTTTCGGTCGCTTACACTGGCTATCGAAGCAAAATGAAATCTAGCACAGACTTTCATGTGAAAACGGAAACTAATAATAAATTTTGTTCGGTTGAATGCATTTGAAATCGACAAATGCTTTTTCTGTGTTCGATTATATGAACTCCTATTCTGAAGAGCAACTGTTTCTAATGGTAATGTGTGTGTCCAATTGTTGGTGGCGTCTATTTTGTTTTCTGTTAAACTAAGCATGAAAGGGGAGCTGTTGTTAATTAAAATTTTTAGACTAACGTAATATGTAATGAATGGTTGTATTTAAGTATTTTCAGTGATATGTGAGTATGTTTGACTATGAATAAAAACATCCGGTGTTTTGGGGTTACACAGGAACATACAACTCTTTGCTACTACCTCTGTGGGATTACATATTTGAGAGAGCGAGGCAAATAGGGTAAATTGTAATATTTTCTAAGCAGTGACAAAATGTGTGTATTATTGTATGCAAACACACTGTAGTATTTCCTGTAAATGATGAATCTTAAAGATTTGCATAACAATTCTCTCATTATTTTATTGTCAGAAATTTCAATGAAAAAATCGACTTCATTTTATTAATATAGAGATTAACTTCAATGAACTTATTATTCACATTGAGTCTACTTTTGTTTTCTTTGTTTTCAAACTATTGTGGAGCAAATGCAAGAATATATAAAAAGTTTCCCATTACTCACAGAATTAAAACATTGAAGAATTAAACAATTACTTCCCATGAAAGGAAATAATGACTTATTTCCCTTGTTTTTTGTTTTTTTTTGCAAAATAAAAAATATCAACACAATGTCTGTTTCTTTGTAAACAACAATTCTAATCATTTCTTGCATCCGGGCAATGCAAAGTGGGTACAACAGTTTTCTGGGGATACATGCTTACATGCCGTTTTTAACTTTGGAAAATACTTCAAAAATAGATGCACATTACATGTTCTTATTACACACGCGTGCCAATGCCAGGTAACGATGCTAATAAAATATATTTTCCGATATTACCTGGCATCATGTACGTGGTCTATTGTGATCCGGAATTGCGGAAGTAATATCGGAAATATGCACTTTGCCAATTCCTATCTCTTCTGTATCAGCATGAAGATAATGGTATCCTAAAAATTGTTCAAGTCAAGGGAGGAGGGGTAGTAATTTAATTTTATGAAAATAGAATTTCTGTGTTACAAAAGGTCAAACCCGGTCATATATTTTAACACATTTTATCATATTTGAACATATTGTAACATATTGTAACACATTTTCACATATTTTAACAGAAATCGAATTTGCAAAAAAGCCTTTAAAAAAGATATTCATTGATTCCATTTTCATTCTATTTTTAAAAGGAGGGACACTATATATATATGTGTGTGTGTGTGTGTGTGTTTAAATTATATAAAAATGGACTCTCCCGTCGATTTCGACGTATGAGGTTCCGCCAAAACAACTAAGTTTCTCGGAAATCCACACAGATGATTTATTTATAGTGGTGAAGGCTTTGTGTAGAACCATCCACACTTTTTGGTATTACTGCTAAACTCTGTCGTTGCAGATAACTGCCACAGGCCAGAGTATACAGCAGACGGTAGGTTTTTACATCAGAGTTACCTTCTCCTAGATGCACGTCTTAACGAAGACTGAGGGTGCACCTCTCCCAGTGAATTAACGCGCTTCCAGATATCAACCTGAAAATTTCTACGACTCGGCACGGTACATATAGTGTCTAACTTTCCCAAATGGTCACTCATCTGATACTGGCCAGGCTCAACGTTGCTTAACTTTGGTGATCTGGCAAGAACCGGTGAGTCAAGTACTATAACCATTAGACCAGCTTGAAACGATCTTTAAAAAGTGTTTTCAAACTTACTTTTTCTTCACATAAGTAATCTGTCATGTTTCACAGCTATGCATGTGCATTCATGAAATAATTGACAAACACTTAAAAATCTGACAACCTGCACGTAGCAAGTTTTCAATTTTGACCTCTTAGCAGCCTGTTTTCCGGAATGAAAACCGATTAAAAAGTTTTCCACACATCTGATAACTCTGTATATCAAATTTTAAGTCTATAGATCAAAAATTCGTTGAGTATATAGGTTGAGAAGTGTCCTCACATGCACATTCTCACTTTTATAGATATACTAGCAGTTCTGTCTGGCTTTGTTCGGGCCCCATGTACTGTTCATTAATTTACGTGCCTATGTATGTATTAAAAAATGTGAATATGTACGGTAATGCCTTTCTATATAATAGTCTTCCTTAATTACCATAGAGAAAAGTTGGTAGAGACCGCAGACGTCATTTTTTTTTTTAACTTTGACCCAAATTTTGACCTCTTAGCATTTATTGTTTTGGGCTCAAATTGAATTAAAATGTTTGACCCATATCCAAGTTACCTACATCTAAAATTTCAAGTGTTTAGACAACAAATTACAGAGGAGTTTGGTAGAGTCTGCAAAGATCAACTCTGTAAACATTGACCTCTTGCCAGCCAAATTTTCGCCCAAAACCTGATTAAAACGCTTGCTGCATGTATGAATACCCTTCATGTAAAATTTCAAATGTCTAGACCAAAAACTGGCTTAATAGTTTGCTAGAGACCGCAAAGTTAAAATCGTTTGAACTTTGACCCCCTGGAAGCCAAATTTTTAGCAAAAAAAAAAAAAAAACAATTAAAAAGCTTGACCTATGTCTGAATACACTTTATGTAAAATATCAAATGTTTAGACCAAAATTTGGTAGAGACTGCAGAGGTCAACTTTTAAAAAACTTTGACCTCAATTATGACCCCTTAGCTTTTATTGTTTTAGGTTCAAATTATAAAGTCTGATCCATGTCCAAGTAACCTATATCTAAAATTTCAAGTGTTTAAACCCAAAATTGTCAGAGGAGTTTAGTAGAGTTCTCAAAGGTCAAATCGTTGAACTTTAACTCTTTAACAGCCAAATTTCTGTCCGAAAACCGATTAAAAAGACTTTTCCAAATTTCAACACCGCTTCTGTCAAATCTCGAGTCTGAAGACCTAAAATTGACAAAGTTATTTGGTAGGAGAGTGTAGACAGGCAGACAGACAGACAGACACAAACACACACACACAGACATTTTCACTTTTATAGATATATAGATAAATTAGAATCTGCATTTTGAAGCGAGCATAACAGCGTAGGAGGAAAGGCACAACTGCTGATCACAGTTTAATTATTTAATCATGGAATCAGGTTCAAATCTCAGTATGAAAATACTTACTACGATTACCTAAATTAAAAAACTGTGATAGGGCGTAACAGATGTTCGTGAACGATATATATCTATAATAGAAAGCTGAATGTGTGTGTGTGTGTGTGTGTGTATGTGTGTGTGTGTGTGTGTGTGTGTGTCTGGTCACGAATAGGCTCCTATATGGTTGACTATTTTAAAAAACTGATTACATATACTGATAGAAGATGTATCGAGACACAGGAATGGGTATGTTTGATCTGGCAGAACGGTGGTTCATTAAAAGTGTGGGGTCTGTGTTTGCGCCTGGTCCACAAAGTATGGAAATAAAAAATTTTAAAATTAAAAAAAAATGTTTACAAACGTTTTTGATATAGATGTACATAATAATACTTTGATAAGTATGTTTTAACTTAAATAGGGATGGTATAATAAAATTGTGGGGTCTGCGTTCGCGCCTGGCCTCCATAGAACGGAAATAGGCACAAACTTTAATAAAAACTTTTTATATCTATCTGCGTAAGTATACTTTGATAATTATGTTTCAGTTTGAAGAAATATGGTATAATAAAATTATGGGGTGTTCGTTCGCACCTGACCTCCATAGAATGGAAATATGTCACAAAGTTTAACAAGGTTTTTTGTATGGATCCACAAAATATTGTGATAAGTGTTTCAGTGTGAACAGATATGGTATAATAAATTATGGGGTTTATCTATTTTATTTTTACTTTCATCATATTTTGCTTTGGTTTTGATACCCCCAAATTCGAAGCTATCTCTTTACAACCCTTCCTTTTCATAACCTATCATACTTTCATAAATCAGAGTCCATTTTCTGTAGGCTGTTTTTGAACCCAGTCAATGACGGGTACTTTTGCTAGTATATATATATATATATATATATATATACACACACACACACATACACACGTATGTGTGTGTGTGTGTGTGTGTATACGTTTTATATTCTGCCATACATTGTAAGGCTTTAAGAAATCAATTCCAAACTAATCTATCTCTGGCCAGGACTATATTTTATCCCTCTTTCTCTCAAGTCCATTTTTATCACTGTCTTCATTTTCCTCAGCCTTCACCTGTGAATTAAACCTGTTACCTTTGTTCTACATCTACTAATTCAAGAACTCTCATTCATTCTTTTAATGTAGCCATACCATCGAAGTCTCCTGTTATGAACATATATTTCTATACTGTCCAGATGTAATGTGTTTTACGTCATTAAAACAAAGGTTGTTTCTAAGACTCATATTGCACATCCATTGTATTGTGTTTAAATAATTTATATCCATTGTATTGTGCTTATATCATTTAAATCCATGCAATGCATGTCCTGAACTCTCACTGGTCAGGTTTTAGTTTCATTCAAAAGAAAAAAAAAATTGTTAAAACCAGGTAATGACTGGATAGACAAAGACTAATCTTTTTTTTTTATTAGTCTTAGATGGGATGGGCGCCTGGCCTTGCCCGGTTGTAAAATATGTTTAAATATATTTTAATTTAGTATTTATTATTACAGAGCCAATTCTCTATTGAATATTATATTGTACCTAATATACAATACTGATTTCTACAGTTTATAAAAAAAATGACTTGGGTACCATCAACTGGAATTTAAACCCAAAATATTTTATGCTCCAGCCATGTTACCTGCCAGAGTTGTCGACAATTAGAAAAGAAAGATTTAAAATTAAACCACTTCAAGCTGTGAATGAATTTGCACATGCGCAAAAGTAACAGAAATATGTCGGCAAGTTGAAATGATCATTTTGCATTTCCACTTGCGGATATATTTTTGTACGCGTTATTCATCCATCCAAACAAAGATTTTATTTGTGCTCATCATTTTTGTATTATTAATATTTTCTTCTTATTTCCGTATCATGTGACAAGTTCTTTTATACGATTGTGAATGCTGGACAATCACAAACAACACGAGGAAAAGACTAGAGGCAAGTGAAACTTGGTACTTTAGGAGAATCTTGAAGATATCCGAGACAGAAAAGAAAACAAACCGAGAGAGATAAGAAATAGCAAACACAGAAAGGTTTCTAATAAGAACAGTACAAAAAACACAAAAAAGATTCATGGGGCATGTCTACAGAAAAAGCGGAATAGATTAGTTTGACAGGAAAGATCATGGGTAGAAGAAGCAGAGAACGAAAGCGAGAAACGTACGTTGACAGTCTGAATACCTGAGCAACACCAAAAATGATGAGCAACAATGAATTCATGAATGCCGAGAGAGAGAGAGAGAGAGAGAGGGGGGGGGGATGAGAACCATAGCCGTCAATGCCTGTACCAGGTAAGACACCACTTGATAAGGATTGATGTGACCAGTACGTTAACAGTTTATCGGTTAAATATTTTCACACATACATACAATTACTGTTTTATTTATATCAATAAATCAAGGGATGTAATTTTGAAGATTATGATTGTACCTCATAATATTTCTAGACACATACAAAAGCTAACATAAAACAAGATGCTTGGTAATAAACGAGGAAAAGGTCCAAATTGCGAACATACAATTTGGACCTGTTCCAAAATAATTTTTCTGGCATCCGCAAAATGCAGAGTCCATTTTGACATATCGTAAGCATGTCGAGTCCATGTAAAAATAGATGCACTTTCACGCCAAATAAATTTGTGCCGTTTTTATTTATGTCTTCCACTTATGGAATCGGTAACAAGAAAAAAAAAGTGCTTGATAAAACAGGAAATACCTTTGGTCGAAAACAGCGTTCGCATTAATATTTATATTAATATAAAATAATTTTTAAATCGTTGAAGTTACACTAGATGAAATAAAAAAA
>NC_136510.1:103954446-104001946 GCF_053919585.1 Euprymna scolopes | reverse complement strand
TATATATATATATATATATAATATATATATATATATATATATATATATATATATATATATATATATATATATATATATATATATATATTGAGGTACGCCATCTGGGTATCACCTAAGATGTTTACCCTCCCAGGCCTTGCCACCTGGCTTTCGAGTGCGGTAAGGTTATTCCTTGTTGCCTGAGTCGCCCCGACCGGGGAATGCCAACAGGGTGCTCAGGCAATTTCTGTTAGACAAGAGTGCCATACCTTGTGTCACCAAATGTTGAGGTGGGCACCGTTTAAATATCTATCCATTTTGAATTTGGAGATAAGAACGAGTGTCAAAAATAAGGAAGATAGCATAAGTTAGGCAAATTAATCTGGATCAGGAAACTAGATCAAATATGCAGATATTAAGAACATTTATTTTTTTGTTCCAATCATTAAGGGAGGTGGTGTTTTATCAACACTGCTGTGGAAACATGATTTATTATACTGTTTTGTTTTGAAATCGCTGAAAAGATGTTTCATGGTAAACAACTGATTATCCCTTAAACAACATTAGAACTATTGACAATTCAAGAAATCATATTGATGCAGCGATTGCAGGTGATTAAATGACTTACTGACTAAATATTTTTCTAAAGAATGATAAAAAATATAAAAATTAAATAAGTTTTTTTATATAGTTTTAACGGTAAAAAATCTTTCAAGACATATATATATATATATATATATATATATATAGAGAGAGAGAGAGAGAGAGAGAGAGAGAGAGAAAGAGAGAGAGAGAGTAAAATATTATTGCGTTTGGTAACAGTTATTTATTGTATATTTGTTTTTACTTACATTTTTGTTCATTGTATTTGGCCAATCGCTGAATATAGTTATGTTATTTTTGCCATCTGTAACTATAAGAGGGCGATTCTCATTGGTCAATTCTTGTGTACTTATCGACATGTAAGAGGGCGCTTCTCATTGGTCAATTCTTGTGTACTTATTGACATGTAAGAGGGCGCTTCTCATTGGTCAATTCTTGTGTACTTATTAGGTACGATTTGCATGTCGTTCTGCAATTTCTTGATATGCACTTGACCTTTGTGGAGAGTTTGTTTTGTTTAAAAGAAATCAATTGCTTCGTTGTTGGCTTTCTGCTTCTGCACTTTCGACTCCATCATGGTGGATACGTAAGGACTGAATTTTTTAAAATTTTCTTCTTGTCATTTTTCCCCGCAGTTTCAAGTATAAACAATACAAATTGAGAATTG
This sequence comes from Euprymna scolopes, assembly GCF_053919585.1. Classification (NCBI taxonomy): domain Eukaryota; kingdom Metazoa; phylum Mollusca; class Cephalopoda; order Sepiida; family Sepiolidae; genus Euprymna; species Euprymna scolopes. The sequence goes on along the minus strand of NC_136510.1, from coordinate 104,000,697 downwards.
CCATAAAAATAACATTTATTTATTAGAGTTTAAAAAGAATGGAAAAGAAAAGTAAAAGAAATCATAAACATTATAGATATATATATATATATATATATATATATATATATATATATATATATATATATATATACATAATTAAATACACATATATATATTTTTATACATACATATTCACACACGTATATAAACACAAGTATATACACATACAAAAGATATACGCATACAAAACATATATATATATATATAGAGAGAGAGAGAGAGAGAGAAAGAAAGAGATAGATAGATAGATAGATAGATAAATAAGATCTCCCACGACCTCTGTGTGTATCTATATTCTATTTCAGTTTGGCCATTCCACTTTTTCTTAGAAATTATTGATCTGATCTGGCTGAAATTTTGTATGGACCTATGTTATGATAGGGTGCAGCGAAGTAAGTATTATGGTATCCGTTTGATGCACAATTAAGTATTAATATGGATTAAAATTTAATGCTAAAATGATTATAAATTTAACCATATTTGACCATCAATTTGGCTGAAAGCACCCATTCTAAATAAATGGGCTTAAAAATTTATATATATATATATATATATATATATATAATGTTCAAAGTTCACGTATTCTTCTAGGATAGTGATTTAAAGGTTATGAGGGTTTTTTGAAGCATGAAAAACGATGTTACTTTTTGTATTTAATATTTTTATTGTTATTTTTTATATTTCAACCGGACCTCCGCTCTTGGTCACAAAAAAGTATCGAAAACAATTCGATACTTTTTTTGTGACACAAAAAAGTATCGAATTTCGATACTTTTTTGTGACCAAGAGCGGAGGTCCGCTTGAAATATAAAAAATAACAATAAAAATATTAAATACAAAAAGTAACATCGTTTTTCATGTTTCAAAAACCCCTCATAACTCATAACTTTTAATATATATATATATATATATATATATATATATATATATATATATATATATATATATATATATATATACTTCAGAATAAAATTATCAAACAATCAACTGGTATGGAAACCCATGATTATAAGATTTACAAGATATTACTGGCAGTAATATTCTATAAGTACTATCCCACCTAAATAAGAATTGGTCGATATACAAGATAGAGCAAATAAATCAAATTTTAGTCATTCAATGAATTTAAAAAATTATGACGTGAAATGCTTACGTTTCAGATCCAAAGATTTTTATTATTCTATGTAAGATAAAGAATACATTTGAAATATTCTAACTTCTTATCCTATTTCGATGTCTACCATCTCTTCAGAGGAGAAAATATTAGCAAATAGTTATAATTGTTTACATCTTATTTGCTAAAGTCAGTAAAACATGGAAAATTAAAAGTCATAGAGTAATGGAAGTTAAAGAAAAGGATATAAAAGTTAACATCCTAATTGCATGGTAAAATCTGAAGTGAATTTCTTTGAAAGCAGTGTGGTAAAATGATCCAAACTGTATTTTGGGTAATCCACATCACAATGTAATGATCTGAATTAGGAATTTTCCTGGAGAAATTTTCCTTTGTTCATATAATGGGTCCGGTAAAAAAGTTTTTTATATATAGGTCCAGTGGATCTGTCTATTAATAAACATATAAATTGATATATTTAATATTTTTTATATAATTATAGAACATGAGCTTAAAATTCCACTCTAAAATAACTTTCAAATTGTTAAGAAAATTAAAAATTAAAAATCCTATAGGATAGGAAGTTAAAATATTTCTAATGTATTTTTGTCTTACATAGAATGATAAAAATCTTTTGATCTGAAACTCAAATATTTCACACCATAAATTTTTAAATTCATTGAATGACTAAAATTTGATACACACACACACACACACACACACACACACACACACACACATATATATTATTTGAGGGTAAACGGTTACATATGGTCGCTACAAATAGCCATCTGTTTCAGTCAAAGAGACTTTCTCAGACGATCCAGAACCTTTCGACGCCAAAAAGTAAAACGGGAAAGATTAGAAAGAAATTGGAAAAGAAAAAATGGAGCTCTTTAAAAAATAAAAATATAAAAAGATCATAAAAAGTTGCGAGTTCTCTAAAAAAAAAAAGAGGATAATATATATATATATATATATATATATATATATATATATATATATATATATATATATATATATATATATATATATATATAGGGCATTTAGATTTACATGTAAATGTTTTTTAACTTTTACTTCCACAACAACAACAACAACAACAACAACAACAAATAATTGACAAATTAAAAAGATGATGTTTTGTTTTGATACGCATTTGTTATTTATGTACTTATTATCTGAATATTGATTTAAAAGGTTGTGTGAAGGAGAAGGAGGAAATTCAGATGAACGATGGGTTAAGTATTCTGACTTATGCATCAAGTCAACATGGCGCAGAAGAGATGGAAAAACACAAATTCTACACACACACACACATTTTATATATATATATATATATATATATATATATATATATATATATATATATATATATATATATATATATATATATAAAATGTGTGTGTGTGCTTTAAAGAGGACATTTGATATTTTGCAATTGAGGGGAAAAATTATTAAAAATTCAAGAAATGGAAGATCATATTGGGAGAAGAGGATGGCGTAAAATGGGGAAAGAGAAGTGATGAAAAGGGGAAAGGACGCGAGAGGAAGAACACGAAAAAAAAAGAAAAGGAGAAAAGAAACAAAACAGTATTGAAGTGATTCTATATTTGTCTCCTTCCCACGGCGGGATGATGTGACACAAGGGTTGGAAAGTAGGATTTGAAGAGTCAGTGCTCTAAATGCCTATGCAGCCCTGTCAGCATTCTTCGGTAGGGGCGCCTCGGACGATTAGCAATAAATTAACCCCTTCTCAAAGGAGGTGGTAAAGCCTAGCAAAAGGTAAACCTCATAGAATTGCACAGGATCAGAGACATACTTCGACCAAAAACGTACAAGCCATCTCAACAATGCCATTCACTCTGTTGGCTTTGTTGCTAAGGGAAAATTCCCGGTCAGCTGGAAGTACTGAAGCGATTTGTTGTCACATTATTATATTATCAGCTCATTGTGAAGTTAACATTATTGTTGTTATTATTATTATTATTATTATTATTATTATTATTATTATTATTATTATTATTGGCTCACCTGGAGCTTTCACACGAGTCAGCAAACGATCTGATTGAAGACCTGTGGTGTTCTCTGGGAGCTGAGTGACAACAAGTCTCCCCAGACGTCCAGCTCTCTCCTCCTCGTCCGATAGATTTTGCAAATAAATTTGCATCATCGCGACAGCCTCTTACCATTGATTTCTCGCTAGCAGTGGCCATTGGTTTATACTGGAATTTGAGTGGCACTAAGCCTCCCCAAGATCCCAGTTCTCTTCGCACTTGTCCAGCGGAGGTCTGGCCAGTGCTCCCTCCTCGGTCTTTCCATCCTCCTTGGCCCTTCTCGGCTCTTTGTTATTACATTTTTTTTTTGGGGGGGGGAACGGTGGTGAAACAATGGAGAGATGCATGATGTGGGGGGGGGGGTAGAACATGTAGATCTGCAACTTTGGTGTTCTTCATTCCCTGTAACGCTTCTTCGTTATATTGTCTTGTGTTATTCTCCGCATTCAAGGGTTTTCCTTAATATTTCAGCCGTTTTCATTATCGTTAATTATTATTATTATTATTATTATTATTATTATTATTATTCACTCACTAGGATTTTTCACACAGATTAAGATCAAAGATTTCTCTTTGAGAACAACTTGTGGTGTTCCATAAAGTCTAAGTGACAACAAGTCTCCCAAAATTTCCTGTACTCACCACCTCTTTCGATAACCTTTGCAAATTTGTTTACGTTATCGCAATAGCCATTTACCATTGATTTCTCATTGGTAGTGACCATTGGTCTTCACGGGAATTTGGCTAGCAATAAGCCTCTTCAAGGTCCCAGTTCTCTCCTGTACTCATTTAGTGGAGGTCCGGTTAGTACTTTCTCTCCTCGGTCTTTCCATCTTCCTTGACTCTCCTCGCTTATTTGGTATGGTTCCAGTTTATGGTGACACACTCACAAAAGAGAGGCGGAGGGCAGGAGTGCAAGGGGTGAACTTACAATTATACACTTTCGGTTTTCATGATTCAATGTGATGTTTCTTTGTGTTTTATACCTGCAGCAGTTTCTATATGTCCGACTTGTGATTGTAACTCATGTGTACTTTGGGAGGATGATACCATGGTAGATGAACATATTCTACAGTAATCAACCTAAAGGTGGTAAAGCCTGGGAGGATGATCTACCTCATAATAAGAAGGTAATATCCTGGGAGGAGGGTCATGGGACCACACTATAATGGAGGGGATTATCATGAAACAGAACAGATACTAAACTCCCTTTCCTGAATTAAGCACTGTAAAAGTGTCTATTAGTTTGAAATGGGAGATTAAACTGAATTGAATATTAAAAGGGACGATCTGAAGCAATTTAAAAAAAAAAAGGAACTTGTTTAATCAGGATATTCAAATAGAGTTTACATAATAAAGAACAAAGAGTTTGTAATGGAAAAGTGTGCACTGATAGAGATGAAAAGGGGAAATTTGAAACAGAAGACGGAATAGAACTGAATAACCAAGAGAAAGTGAGGGCACGTGACAAACATGACACCTATCGATATTTACCAACTGTTTAAAAAAAAACTAAAAGCTAAAAACAGGAACATACATTTGTCTCTAATGAGTTGTTTTATCTTCTTCCATTATTTAACCAAACACGTGTAAGACATACTTCATGAAAAAAATTAATAAAATATTATGAATGTGAATTGAACAAATCTTTCGGTTTGGCAATGATAATTTGGATTTTTTTCTGTTCTGGATTTTACCATCTTTATTTTAAAAAAAAAAACTTATAGCCATTGAATTATAAGTGGTTTACCATACTTATAGGTAAATGTGCACTGAACAGATACCATAATACTTAAAGTTAAATTCAAATTTTGTTATATCTTTTAATTCAAATGCGAAAAAAACCCAAACAATTGGGACGCTGAAAATGTACACAGTAAAACAATATGTTTTATTACCTTGTTGATTACTAATTTGTAACGCAAATGAAAAAAAAAACATATTTTCAGGGTTATTTATTTATTTTGGTAGTGTAGAAGAAAACGTATGAATGTTTTTAAGAAAGGTGTATTAAAAAATGGAGAATAAATTTAAAAAAAAATGAAAGCGGTGGATAAATCACCGTTACGGTAGTCAATGGAACAATATTGTAATACTCGTTAATAGTGGAAATCTGGTAAATTGGATTACTTAAGAGGACGGCTCATCAAGAACTTGTTTACATTGGACTTGAAAACAACCAAATTTAGTCAGCTGGAAAGCAGGGAAACAGAAGAGAGTTTCACAGGTGTGCAGTTCTAAGAAAGGAGCTCTTATGGTTGTCAACGGATTAAAATAGATTTATTTGTAAGAAAATTGCGTTAAAATAACTTAAACGTAATACGGAAATGAACGATGTAAAAAAGGCAGAAGGTTTTAACAATTGTTTATTTGGATAATTTAAATGCGAAAAAAATTGGGATGCTGAAAACGTACACAGTAAAACAATATGTTTTATTGTCGCATTGATTATTTAGTATACTATATATCGTATATATGAAACAGGTCGATAATTATACGTATTATTTGTAAGCACGTTTTGCGTTTGCTTCCCATATCTCGAAGTTTTTTATTCAATAAATTTAAGATATTCGCTTTTCTAAGGACGTCCGTTTGTTCGATTTGTGTTTATTTGTTTACACTGTTATGGGTTTATGTTTATGTACGCATACGTAACCGGAAGTCGTAAACTGGATATTGGGTTACAACACCCATTACAAGGTCATTTGAGTGTTATAATTAGATAGATAGATAGATAGATAGATAGATAAAAGTCACTTCGTGCACATGTATGTGTGTGAGTTCTTTCCTCATAGGTTCTAAAACAGCTGAGCCTATCTTTTGCAAATTTCACACAAAGGTAATTTATATGTCTGGCAGTGTTCTTAGATATGTTTTGTACAGAAATTCATCTGATAAGTATCGAAAATCGAAAACTTATGATCCTAAAAATAGTTTTTCTTTCTTAGAAATAAAAAAGAAGAATTTTTGAAGAGGAATATTTTACATTCTACTGGCTAAGGGAAATAACAAAATCTCAACAAATCATTTCTTCTTCAAAAAAGACAGATTTATTGTCAATTTATGATAAAAAAAAAAGAGTGGCACCATTTAAAATCGCCACAAATCATTTCCTCAGTTGCATATTTTTAAACTAAACATTAATCAGAAGTGACTTTTCTATGCCATTCATCGTCCAGCCCAAATATCAGCTGACGTGATATTGTAAACAAACACAGACGGAATTTGATGAACGACATTATCATCATTATTTTTTTTTATTTTTTGTGAATTACTAAACCAAGCAAATTAGTCCTCATTGTTATAGAATCAATCTTCTATTGTATATTATAATATTCAATAGAAGCTGGATTCTATAATAATGAGGAATAATTTGCATAAATTAAAATATCATGTTTAAGTATATTGTATGACCCTGCAACGCCAGGTGGACAGCTAGTATACATATACACACTTATTAGTCAAAAACGTCTAATGAGCACCTAATTATAAGATAATTCGTACCGTTTTTTTTTTAATGAAAATCCCTTGCGACAAGACATGAAGCCATTTGATGTACGGAGCTAAATAGATTTGATTTCAAGCTTTGAAGTTTAAAACCAGCCAATGCTAAGTGTAAGATGAATAGATTCCAGCCCAGCAATTCTTCCCCCTTTATCAGAAACATAGAATATTATGCATTTTTGAAAACAACATACGTGGTAAACTGTGTTATTTTAGCATAGTAGTTGCTCTATTAAGACTTGAGGGTATTGTCTACCCTTCTATTTAGAGTTCTTCTTTCCAATGGTATTATTATATTTAAAAAAAAAAAAAAAAAAAAAAAAAGCAGATCCAAACATTTTTTGATTCACTGTTCATTTCTCTCCTGATAAATTTTGAAAAAGAAAAAATTATTTTTTCCTTTTTACTATTTCTACTTCTTTTAATCTTTTCGTTCCTCGGCTGTCTCTTTTGGAACCCATCAAATCTGCCATTTCTAAATGCCATTTATCGACTCATTAAGATTAATGAAGAAATTACACCATATTTCCCTACCTGTAGGAGATTATCCATTAAGTCATTAAAGCTTAACTTTGTCAACTGACATTAAAAAAAAAAAAAAAAAAAAAAAGTGGGGGGGGGGGCACCACAAAATATATTTTCTCCACCATCTACATCAGATCATTCAAAATAATTATTATTCAAACTGAATTACTTTTCATCCGCATAATAGAACAGAATGTCCATGAACATAATTTATATCCAAGAATTTATCTGTAGAACACGTTTCCACATGATGGTTTCTCTGAGGACTACAACATGGTCATCTTCAAATTCGATGCCATTAAACACTTGTCAAAAACCATTATGATAAACCATTAAATTTCGTTAATTTTATTCATCATCTTTAATCCTCTCGTAATATTCTTCATCATTCAACTGCTAATCTATCCATCTCATTCATCATTATCCTCTAGTGGCTTTTAGCCTTCATAAGTAGTGACTCGTTAAAAATGGTGAAATAATGATTTTAAAAATATCTAAATGCATTCTGTCCCATGTCTTTTTTGTCTCTCAATAGCTATCAATATATCCATTGATGTATGTTCGTAATGCCGTTGTTTGATCTTCATCTGGCAAATTTCATTTTTTTTTTTTTAATTTTTACACTTTTGCATCGATTTTCCCCGGCTAAAACCCAAATACCCTATATATTAAGTTTTATGTCTGTAGACCAAAAACTCTAGGAGGAGTTTGGTAGGCATTTTTTTAAAACAAATATGTTTTTGTTAACTATAACCTTTTTGCACAAATATTACGTAAGTATAAATCATGTAGAATATCTTCATGAATATAATTGACGTAATAGTTAACTAAAGATGATCATCCCATTAAAAAAAAAAACCCAAAAAAACTAACAGGGAATTAATTAAAAGGAATGTTTAAAAGAATATGCAAATTAGCTAGATCTTTTGCAGATGAATACAATTCCACGACCCATATATAACAAAGTTGTATTTTCTTTTTAAATAAATACAAAAAAGGTTTTTAATATGAATATCAATACACAAAGAAAAAATTGTAAGAGTATAGCTATATAAGCGTGTTTTTCGACCGGGCAACGCTGAGCAGCCTAGTAGTATAAAAGAAAATCATCAACGAAACAAAGGAAATTTGAAAGAAAAGCAAAAAAAAAAAAAAAAAAAAAAATCAATGAATCTCAAAAAAAATATTAAAAACATATTAAAAATGAAAAAGGAAAAGAAAATATAAAATGACAAGTTAAAACAAAAAAATAAATAAACCGCAAATTGAGAAAAGAAACACGAAATCGGAACAAATAAAGATATATTGAAAAAAAAAAAAAAAATATATATATATATATATATATAAGATAAAGTGTAAAAAAAAAAAAGCAGCTGCAGACTTGAAGATAAGCTAATAATATAAGAAAATTGTTATCTTATAGACATTAACACCAATGTGAAAAATATCCGATTTTCTTATACAAAAAAACAAAATAAATAAATAAAAATAAAAAATAAAAAATAAAAGCATTTTTATTTCATTCCTCCATTTTGTTTTCATGATCTAACCGGTTTTAAGGATTTTTTTTTTTTTTTTTTGCATTTTTTGAAAGATGTAAGATAATTTCAAGGAAGATCTTTTTTCTATTTTTACACATATTTTAAAGACCTTTTTACTGGCAGCCATTAAACAAGTTTTGGTCTGAAAAATTGTTTTTGAAAGGGAACATATGATAAAATGATCAGCAACAAATATTATTACAGAAATGCCATCTTCCCAACAGAAATAAAAGATGTCCCCTTCTTATAGATATACAGAACTATAAAAGATGTCCCCTTCTTATAGATATACAGAACTATGCCTTCCATAAAAAACCTGGAAAAAAGAATGGCAGAAATTGGAATCAGAGGAATAGCTGCAAAAATACAACGCCTAACGATAATGAAAACAGCTGAAATATTAAGGAAAAGCCTTGAATGCGGAGAATAACACAAGACAATATAACGAAGAAGCGTTACAGGGAATGAAGAACACCAACACTGCAGATTTACATGTTCTACACCCCCCCACACCATCATGCATCTCTCCATTGTTTCACCACCGCCCCCCCCCAAGAAAAAGTGATAACAAAGAGCCGAGAAGGGTCAAGGAGGATGGAAAGACCGAGGAGGGAGCACTGGCCGGACCTCTGCTGGACAAGTGCGAAGAGAACTGGGATCTTGGTAAGGCTTAGTGCCACTCAAATTCCAGTATAAACCAATGACCACTGCTAGCGAGAAATCAATGGTAAGAGGCTGTTGCGATGATGCAAATTTATTTGCAAAAGCTATCGGAGAAGGAGGAGGAGAGAACTGGACGTCTGGGGAGACTTGTTGTCACTCAGCTTCCAGAGAACACCACAGGTCTCCAATCAGATTGTTTGCTGACTCGTGTGAAAGCTCCAGGTGAGCCAATAATAATAATAATAATAACAACAATAATCTATCCTCCTATAAATTGGGGCTTTTGTGTATTGAGATTCATATTAAAAACTCTTTTTTTCTATTTATTCAAAAAAAAAAATACAACTTTGTTATATATGGGTCATGAATTGCATTCATCTGCAAAAACATCTAGCTAATTTGCATATTCTTTCTTATGGAATTATCATCTTTAGTTAACTATTTCGTGTAATTATATTTATGTAGATATTCTACATGATTTATACTTGCGTACTATTTGCATAAAAATGTTATAGTAAACACAAACCTATTTCTATATATATTTATGTATGCATGTATATATTTGTTTAAAAAATTTTGCCTATCAAACTCCTTTGTTAGTTTTTGGTCTACAGACATGAAACTTAATATATAGGGTACTCAAACCCATGTGAAACTTTGTATTATGGTTTTAGCTGGGAAAAATTAATGAAAAAGTGTGAAATTTAAAGAAATTGCCAGGTGAAGATTGAATGACGGCATTAAGAATATGCATGCGTAACGTAGTAGCTATTGGTTCATGTTTTAATGTTTAGCCTTGCAACAAATATGTTTTCATAGCTGAGGCATTAACATCAAAGGAAAAAGTCAATCGTAAGCTAAACGTTTTAGTTTCAATTCTCGGTGGTGGTACATGAGTCATTTTTTTTTTTTTAATTTTTAAATCATTACTATATATTGGGTTCAATATAATATAATATAATAATAAATACGAAATCTTCATTAATCAATATCATATTTAAGCATATTTTACAACCGGGTAATTCTGGGCGGCCTGCTAGTAATAATAATAATTGAAACTGTATAATTGTAAGATGCCCCCTTTTTTCTTTTTTTTTTTTTTGTGATTGTCACCATAAACGATCACCCCACCAAATAATTAAGAGGGCTAAGGACGAAAAGACCGAGGAGAGAGCACTAATCAGACCTCCGCTGGCTGAGTGCAAAGAAGACTGGGACTTTGGGGAGGCTTATTACCACCCAAATCTCAGTGAAGACCAATGGTCGTTGCCAATGAGAAATCAATGGTAAGCGGCTGTTGAGATAACGCAAATTCTTTTGCAAAAGTTATTGAAAGAAGTGGAGAGTGCTGGAAGTCTGGAGAGACTTGTTGTCACTCAGACTCCAGAGAACACCACAAGTTATTCTCGAAGAGAAATCTTTAATGATGGCTTGTGTGACTACTGCTAGTGAATAATAAAAAAAATAAATAAATAAAAATAAAATAAAATATTAATAATAATAAAAACCCTCACGAAAACAGTGCATAAAATGGCAAAATGGAAAGCACAAGGTCACAACGGTATACACATTTTCCAAAAAAATTTTAACAAATTTGCCATGTTACATATGAGACTAATTAAAAACCTGAAAAGATGTATTTACGAAGGCGATGTGCCAGACTGGGTGACTCAAGAGAGAACAACACGAGCACAAAAAGATACAGAAAAAGGAACCGCCCCCAAGAACTACAGACCTATCACATGCTTCCTTGCAACGTGGAAAATACGAATGACACAACTAAGAGAGCAAATCTGTCAGCCCCTTAATAATCATAGACTAATTCCCAAGGAACAGAAAAGATGCCAACAAGGAAATAGAGGAATACATAACCTACTATACATAGACCGAAAGATCCTAAATGTGATAAAAAGTAGAAAAAAGAATATGGCCACGGCATGGATCGACTACAAGAAGGTGTATGATAGGATCCTTCAAGCATGGATAATACAATGCCTGAAAATGTACAAAAACCAGGCAAAATTATTAATTTGATTGAAAATCCAATGAAAACATTGAAACTGGAATTGACAGCTGATGGACAACGTATGACAGATATTAAAATACAAAGAGGTATCTTCCAAGATGAAGAAAATATAATATTAAATATTATCAATATTAAATATTAAATATCGATATTTAATATTATATATCAATATTAAATATCATCACTATTAAATATTATCACTATTAAATATTATCACTATTAAAATATTCAAATACAAAGAGGTATCTTCCAAGACGAAGAAAATATAATAATATTAAAATATTATCAATATTAAATATTAAATGTCAATATTTAATATTATATATCAATATTAAATATTATCACTATTAAATATTATCACTATTAAAATATTAAAATTCAAAGAAGTATCTTCCAAGGTGATTCCCTATAACCACTACCGTATTAATATTAAATATCAATATTTAATATTAATAAATATTATAAATATAATGAATATGATAAATATAATAAATATTAAATATCAATATTAAATATCAATATTAAATATTATCACTAGTAAAATATTAAAATACAAAGAGGTATCTTCCAAGATGAAGAAAATATAATAATATTAAAATATTATCAATATTAAATATTAAATATCACTATTAAATATCAATATTAAATATTAAATATCACTATTAAATATTATCAATATTAAAATATTAAAATACAAAGAAGTATCTTCCAAGGTGATTCCCTATAACCACTACCGTTTATCATGGCCATAATACCCGTTTACAATATATTAAGAAAATGCCAAGCTGGATACATGTTCACTAACACAGGGGAAAAAACGAACCACCTGATGTATTTGAACAATCTGAAACGTTTGGCAAAAACCAAAACGGAACTAGAGATGCTAATAAGCATGATCAGAATCTTCAGTCAGGATATCCGAATGGAATTCAGTGCGAAAAGTGTGCAATGTTAGTTATAAGAAAGGGAAAACTGGAGACAACGGAAGGCATGGGATTATTCAACCAAGCAGAAATGAGGGCACTAGGTGAGCATGACATCCAATAATATTTGTGAGTTCTGGAAGCAGACACCATCAAAGGAACAGAAATAAAAGAGAAAATTGGAAAGAAATACCCCAGAAGAACAAAATTACTCCTAGAAAGTAAACTATGTGTAATAAATTGCGAACAGACGGGCTTGCCTGACAAACGCTCGAGGTGTGCACTCTGCAAAGCGGGCACGTCCAAAGAAAAATGGCAAGATGGCGGCGGCCGGTTAATATTGCCAAGTAATCACGCAAAATCTCGTGTTCTCTCGCACACACGAGAGTTCAGCTTAGCATAAAAACGGATCACTGTGAGCAAGAAGGGAGAAGGAAAAACGTAGTCAAGACAAAGACGACGCTTCTGACGACTGAGAAGAAAAAAGAAGAAAAAGAGCAAGAAGTAGAAGAGGAAGAAGAGAACGATACATGAGAAGACGAGGTTTTGAGTAAATCGAAACAGACAGAAAAAAAAACTGATTACAAACTATATAGTTGAAACTTCTACTCTAATAATTTTTTGCCTCAGGCTGCTAGACTTTGAAACTCTCTCACTGTTTCATGTTTCCCTGACTGTACTGACCTGCAGAAGTTTAAATGTAATGTGAACAAACCATATGCCTTATTTGGGAGTGAAAAATAGTATTTCCTAAGAGTAATAATTGATTGTTTTCATAAGAATAATAAAGAGCTGTCCCATTCCTTTAAAAGGAAATAAAAATATTAAAGAAATGATCGTCTGTCAAAAAAAGTATTTTTTTTTATTCTTCCCCACAAGCAATGATTGAATGTTTCCAAAAAGCAATAATTGACCATGTACAGAAAAGCAATAAACAGATTATTTTTTTATAAATGAAATCAGAATATGTATTATTACCCCCACACACTAACTAGATTATGTATATGGTAGCCATTTTTTGGGTGATAACTTCAGTTCTGCTCGCTATAGAGATTCACTACTTGGTCCATATTGCAGCCAATGAAAATCCACATCTTATATAACATTGACGTTTAATTGTTCGGTCAAATTTAATCAAATTTCAACTGATTAGGAACATTAGATTTTATAATCTGTTGTTTTGAATTATTTGGATTATTCGAACAACTGTACTCATATTGTTATTCTCACAACGTTTCAGCCGATGTAATCTCCGATCTTACCCGCACTGAGGATTGAATCTTCAATCTTCAGAAGAATTTCGCTTAGAACTGAATTTTACTTAATACTTTATCCGTTATCGTCATGGGTTCTTTGAAATTCCTGATTTTGACAGAAAGATTCCCAAGTTTAGTAAGATACACCTGAAGAAGGTCAGAGGTTACATCGGCCAAAACGTTGTGAAAATAATGCTTAAGATGAGAACAATAGACCGAAGAATGCAAATAATCGATCATCATCATCTCAAAGATTCCGAAACATCTATTGCTTTATTCTGCTATCATCTGTGTGTGTTTTATATATACTTTTTTTTTCTTTGACAATCAAAAATATGATTGTGTACATATTGAAGCAATGAACTTGTCTCAAAAATTTCAATTCCGATGTTGTCAGCTTTGTGAAGGACACAGTCAAACGGGAGACATCAGTCTTTGTTTTGTTTATTTTATTTTCAAATTCGATATCCAAAACCCTAATACGGATCAGTTGTCAGGACATTATGAATTTTGCGTATCAAGCCTGAAAATAATATAAGGCTCGAGCAACTAAGAAAAGATTCTGTTAATCTCAAAAAATAAAAAAAAATAATAACAATGAATAAATAAATAAAAATTAAACACACACAAAAAAAGCCCCCAAAAAAAGCCAAACAAAAAAAAAGCTAAACAAAAAAAGCCAAAAAAAAAGCCAAACAAAAAAAAGCCAAAAAAAAAAAAGCCCCCCCCCCAAAAAAGATGAAAAAACCTCCTCGAATATAAATACAAATGCTAATCCTGGTACCAAAGGTTTCAGGTTGGAAAATAAAAATAAAAACGAAGATAAAATCTAGAAGTAAGTTGGACTGAGTTAATCCAGTTTTCTGACATGCATTCGAGATTTAAAGAATCCAAAACTGAAACGGATTAGCAGATTAATTGTTTATAAAGTTGTAGGATTAAAACGAAGAACACACGACGCAGTGGATAAAGTACTAGGTAATTCAGGTGTAAGTTAAACTCGTCTGAAGATTGAAAGTTCAATCCTCAGTGCGAGCTACACTCAAAAATACAATTTTGAATTGCTTATAACACTATACATACATCCTATCATTCAAATTTATTCATTAATTTCGGATATGCTAAGAATTAAAAGAATGTCACGAATTGAATCTTCGGACATATCCTTTATAATATCTCTATTATCATATAAAAGTCACTTTGTGTGTGGTGTGTGTGGTGTGTGCAATTTTCTCATAGGTTCCGAAATGGCTAAACCTATCTTTTGAAAATTTCACACAAAGATAATTTATTTGTCTGGCAGTGTTCTTAGATATGTTTTGTACAGAAGTTCATCCAATAAGTATTGAAAATTGAAAAATTCCGATCCTAAAAATAGTATTTCTTTCTTATAGATAAAAAAGAATTTTTACAGAGGAATATTTTACGTTACACCGGCCAAGAGAGATAATAAAATCTCAGCAAATCATTTCTTCTTCCAAAAAACATATTTATTGCCATCTGGAGATATAGCTTAGTGATAGAGAATCTGACTACAGATCAAATGATATCCTGTTCAAGCTCGGGTGTATCCCACCATTTTATTTTAATTTTTTTCTTATCAATCAGTTCAATTTACGATAAAAAAAAAATAAGAGGTACCATTTAAAATCGCCGTAAAGCATTTCTTCGTTTGCATACTTTAAAACTAAACACTGATTAAAAGTGATTTTTCCAAAGCATTCATCGTCAAGCCCAAATATTAGCTGACGTGATATTGTAAACAAACACAGGCTTAACTTGAACGACATTATTATTATTATCATTATTTTATTTGTTAATTTTTTTTTTTTTAATTAGTCCACCAGGTGAATTATTTCTTGTAATATTCAATAGAGGATGGATTCTATAATCCATACACAATCTGCATAAATTAAAATATCATGTTTAAGTTTATTGTACGACTGGGCAACGCCGGGCATCCAGCTAGTACTAATAATATAATTGTGAATTATTTAAGACTTTTACTCAATCATGGTTGACGGAACATGCTACCCTCATGGATTAGATGGTAGATAAGTCAGGCATAGACTAAAGTTTATTTTTACCAAACTTGGAGTAATTACCCCTTGTGACAACACTAGCCAGAGAAAATGACGCCATATACGATAGGATAAACACGAAGAGTGGGGGACTGACTTGGTGCAAGCTTGATGGAATTAGATGTGATAAGAAACGACTTAAGAATCAATTATAAATGAAGAGTTCGGCCACCAGAAATCCATAACTTTGATATGTCTTTCCACCTGCCACTAGCAAAAAAGAAGGCAACGTCATCAGCTCTATAAAATTGTCCTTTTCCAAATTTAGGATCATTAGGTTTAGCTGTTGTGCTGACTTTGATTCTGTTATACCGGCCTTTCTATGCATAAGGGAAATTACACCGGTTTTCACTATATATATAGTGCCAGTAATGTCTACACTGGTGAGAAAGAGCGATAGTACTCCACTGCCTAGCTGAGCGCTAGTCAGTTATACCCGAATTCCTACCTTTGTACCTGTGATGTTAACACAGTTCGTTTGTTAAGCCAACCTCGACGTGATTTTCTTCTTTTACTATTGTGTTACGACATAACAGACACCAAAGCACAAAGGCATTTCATATGGAAAGGCTGCCACTGGGGAACAATAAGACACAATACTGGATGAAGTGTCCTCAGTTTCGGAGGACTGCTGTGATTGAATGTTGAAGACGTAAAGCATGATTTAATTATATATTTAATTATATCGTTATTTGTTTGTATTATTATTATTATTATTATTATTATTATTATTATTATTATTATTATTCGGACAACTGTTCTTGACTTGTGTTATGCTCACAGTATTTCGGCTGATGTAACCGCAGATCTTAGAATGTACGTATTTTGTCGAACTTAGGAATCTTTCGGTTGAACTTGGGAATACTTCGGTCGAACTTTAGAGTCTTTTAGTCGAACTTGGAAATATTTAGGCCAAACTTGAGAATCTGCGGGAGATTCAAACGGAACCTTTTATTTCATCCATTGGAGTCGCATGCTCTCATTCTGACAACCATGATTGGGTAGAAGTAATTCACAATCGACCTATGGCGTAACGGATAAAGTACTAGGTTTTTACTTTTATTTGAACCCCTTCTGGAGGTTGAAGGTTCAATCCTCAGTGCAAGTGAAACTAAGAATACGATTTAAAATTATTTCTTCTCCATGGTTAGGGCTGATGGAACAAGAATATGCTACCCCACATATTAAATAAAGGATTTTGTACGAAATTCCATAGATTTGACAAAATATATCTGCACAAGGTCGGAGGTTACATCGTCCGAAACGTTGTGAGAATAACACTGAAAATGAGAACAGTAATCTGAATAATCAATCGTCACGACATAAAAATTCATAAACTTTAATTTGTTGATTTGTATTTAATAATAAGATATACCACGATATATCTCCCCCTGAAGGGGAGACAATGCAGTAACTTAGTCTATAGAGTTTTTTCACTCTCTTACATTGGAGGATTATCTAAAAACGGTTTTCTATAAAAGATGTTTCTCTAAAATCAGCTCTCCCCAAAATCTCCCCCACCCCCGACCAAAACTGGAATCTTAAAAAGGTTCCTTAAATTTACCTCCCTTGAAAATTAATCCTTAACTGAATAGCAATAATTAATATATTGAATCATTTCTTATAGACGAAATACTGTTGTTTTTATAAAAAACAAACAGGGACACCCGACGTCACCCGGGCTCCCATATTTTTATTGTCATCGACATCAGCGAAATCACCCATCTTTCAATCAAATCGATTGATTGCTTGCTCTAGCTGAGGACCCATCATGGTGCACCAGCAGGAAGTTTCACACGCCTCCCCGCAGTGACTTAATCTACATTGCACTGTAGAGAACCTACTGTTGATTTTAGAGAATTATTTTTCATATATAATGGCTTGCACTAAAGTTTAAAATGTAAAAATCAAGTATCATGCTTCAATTGTGCTCTAAACAAAAATTCATTTCAAACGTGCCCCTGTTATATCAAAGAACATACTGTTGATTTTAGTTGTTGCGCCTTTCAGCTTGTGTGATGATAAAACTTCTCACGTGCACTTGTGATTTTAGGCTGTGTAATGTGTTAACTTTGGTCAAAATCGCCTGTTCCTTCTTTCATCGGATTATTTCGATTATCAATACTTATCGAAGACATTCCGATACAAAACCTATCTAAGAACACTGCTAGGCACATAAAGTACCTTCGTGTGAAATTCCATAAAATTGGACCAGTCGTTTTCGAGTCCATAGGGAACGAACTCACACAAAGTTTCTTTTATATAATAGTAGAGAAAATTTAAAATGATAAAATAAAGTTTAAAAGGAATAAAATAGTTATTTGTATTACATTTGTATTCAGATACGAAACCTATCTAAGAACACTGCCAGGCACAGAGTATTTGTATTACATTTGCACCCATGGCTCAGAGTACTGGGGAAAAAATTCAGTTGTAAAAGTGACATTCTCCAGAAGGTTGAAGGTTCAATATTTAGTGTGAGCGACCCAAAAGTACAATTGCAAATTACTTTTATCCGGTCATGGCTGATGGAACGAGAGCATGCTACCCCCGTGAATCTAATAAAGAGTTTTGTTCTGAAATTCTATGCAGATTCCCGAGTTCGACAAGATACATCTGAAGAAGGTCGGAGATTACATCAACCAAAACGTTCTGAAAATGACTCTCAAAATGAGAACTGTAGTCCAAATAACCCAAATGATACGGATTATTCAAACTTCTATTATCTTGGCTGTTATTTTAACGTTTCGATCGATGTAATCTCCGACCTTCTTCTTTGGGTGAATCGTCAGAATCTCTATGTCTGTTACTTAAAACTAATTGTTAACCAACGCTTTTAACCATTAACCCACGTGGATATAGCAGATTCAATCCTTACAAAAACGATAACAATTAGAAACTACATAATTAACACTCATATCGAGTCATGGCTGAAGAAATGAGAACAATTTTCTCTATAGGTTCTTGAGTTGGGCGTAATTATTCCAGAGGTCGAAAGAAGGGACCTGGAGAAGATTAGAGATAACTAAACCCAAGATGGAAGTTTACAGATAAATGTTTTCCGAGCCCTCGTCTAGCTCCAACCACTATCAACAATTTCCCCCATTCTCTATCTGTGCCTAAATTTAAACGCAAATTGCATGAACACAGCTGCTTTCCTAGAACTACCACACATGGAACTTTGTATCTGGAGCCCACTTTCCAACTGACTACAATATGGCCATCTTCAATTCCAATGTAAACAAATTCTTGTTTGGCTGTCTCCTTAAATAATCAAATTCCACCCAATTTCTACTATTAATGATTATTACGCTGGTGTTCCGATGACTACCGTGCACTGATAAACCCTTATCCTCGGGTGTATTCCGGGCCTTGATAAGTGGTGACTACCTTAAAAAAAATAGTCAAGTTTGACAATTTATTTCATTATGTTAGACTCAATAAGATGAAGGATTGTATTAGCTTATATTACATGGGACCGCTTGTCTAAATGGACAAAAATGACAATTATTTAAAGACTAGAGTCTGAAAAGTTTTATGTAAAAATTTAAACAAAAAACCAAAAACCAAAATGATATCAATTTCGTATCTGGCTTGGATTTTTGACAGCAACAGCAGAAGTTTTTCTTTTCTTTTCTTTTTTTAATAAAACGCATTCAGCATTGACAGATGACAGACAAGGGGAAACAGAAAAGACGGAGAAGAGACAAAAGCAGAAAAGAAAAATGAAAATAAATATTTGAGAAAGATAGGGGGGGGGGTGATGGGGAATAACAAGCGAAACGGTCGTCGTGTTTTTCAATGGAATTAAACCAATCATTGGCCGTGTAGTTTTGGAATAACATTAAGACAATAAAAAGGGGGGGGAAAAAGTTTTGCAAAGAAAAAACAAAACAAAATTCTTTACAGTAGAAAATGGAGATATATGAACAGATGTTCGTTCGTTTGTTTATCTGAAATTTTCAATTGCCTTTAAACATGATTATATATATATATATATATATATATATATATATATATATATATATATATATATATATATATATTGTGTACAGAAAGTTGTTAGTTGAGACAGATCATTATTCGTCTAGAGACGAATATTGGCTGAAGAAAGCTTGATAAGGATACCTTAAAGGGGCCTTATTATCGGGCTTGAAACCGACGGTACCAATGATCTGTCTCAACTAACAACTTTCTGTACACAAAATATAAATACGCTCTTACAATTTGGATTTTCCTTTTAATTGAGCACTCTGCTGGAATTCCTTTCCCCCCCCCCAAAAAAAAACTAATATATATATATATATATATATATATATATATATATATATATATATATATATATATAAATATATATATATATATAAATATATATATAAATATATATATATATAAATATAAATATATATAAATATGTATATGTATAAATATAAATATATATATGTATAAATAATATATATATATATATATATATATATATATATATATATATATATATATATATATATATATAGAGAGAGAGAGAGAGAGAGAGAGAGAGACGTTAAAACATTTAAAAACTAAATGTTTAAATTTCAGCAATATTCTCACGGTTAACAATAATGAGGTTAGAGATGGCTTCGTTTCTGGGTTTGAATCTCTCGATCGGTGCACTGATGATTCCCGAAAGGATGAAACACTTGTGCCTGTAGATGTTAAATAATTATTATAGTAAATAATTATATATATATATATATATATATATATATATATATATATATATATATAGATAGATAGATAGATAGATAGATACACACATATATGTATATATATGTGTATATCTGTATATATATATACATATATATACGTATATATATTCCTGTAGAAATATATTTTCTTATTATATATCGAACCTTATTTAAGAAGCTCAATGTAATTACAGAGCAATATAGAGAATAAATGACAAAACGTTATATTCCAAAATTCATGATGTTGACCATCTTATAATTTATTCCTGTAAATCAGTTGACTTATACAATTCTTGACTATCTGTTTCGTAGCGCAAAATCAATCACGTAATCAGTGAATCTATTATGCCCTAAACTCATCAGAGGAAATAGCAACAATCAATCTGTCAAAAGGAATTGAAATTTGATTTGGCATGGTAAAAATCCGAAAATTGGAAGAGAAGCTGCAAATACCTTTATATTTTCCCATTACACCATAGGTCGTGGATATGACCTTAAACTATATCCAGTGGTGAGGCTCCAGCTTGCGGGCTTTGGGGAGTGTGGAGCCACCCTTTAATTAACATTGCTCCCATGTCCACTCTGATCCGGAGTGGTAGTACCTGTTAGGGTCCCAACTATGGGTTAAATAGAAACCGATTTGAAAACAGAAAATATATTCTATTAAAAAAATTTCCTCAAAATCTTTGGATTCGGCATTAAATAACCCGTTTATTTTGTCAAGCTGTTTAGGTATTTCTATGCGATTAAAAACGCAAAATCAATTGAAAAAGAAAGTTTACGTATTTTTATATATTTTTATTTTAAGGGAGAAAAAAAAATAAACGTAAAATATAGTTAACTAAAACAATAGTATTTTTTTTTAATCGGCGACGATCGTAATAGACGGCACAGGTTTAAATACAGAAGAAAAAAAACTTGAAAAAAAAAAAAAAACGTAAATATGTTAGAAAAAATATATTTAAAAAAAACTTGATATTTTGCCCAAATAGCGGGAGTATTGTATCCATTTTGAGCTTCCATACCTTAATTGACAGAACTGCCGCCATGTTTGAAGTTTAGTCTGCTTTTATGCACAATTACCGAAACGTTATTTCTGAGAAAGATTTTTTAATCCATTACGATTGGTATAAACAAACCGATTACGTTTCAAGTAAATGTGGAAATATGCTTATTCAGTTATGTTTCATCTTTTAATCATACCAGTCCATTAATTTATGAAGCTCGATGCAACTATGGACCATATACAAATAAATGACAAAAGGTCTATATTCCAAATTTCAATACGTTCACCGTCATACCGTGTATTTCTTTAAGTACGTTGAAATGCACAGTTCTTGATAGCACCTGTTTCGTAGCGCAGAATCAATCATGTAATTATTATGTCAATTTGTAAATTCATTCCGCCCTTAACTCAGCAGAAGAAAACGAACTTATCAACTTTAAAAGAAAATAAAGAAATATGGGCATGATTACAAAATACGGAAATTGGAAGAGAAGTTGCAATCATTTTTCAATTTGCTACGCCATCTTTGAATTTATATATATATATATATATATATATATATATATATATATATATATATCAAATGGGATTAAAGGCTATAGATAGATTCTATAAACGTAGATTCCATGAACAAAGCTTCTTTCTTAGAACTGCACGCCTGTGGAATTGTCTTCCGTTTTCCTGCTTTCCGGCTGACTACAATATGGCTGTCTTCAAGTCTAACGTAAATAAGTTCTTGATGAGCCGTTCCATATAAGTTATCAAATTTACCAAATTTTCATTACTAATGATTACTATATTGTCCAATTTCTACTGTACACTCTTTAACCCTTATCCTTGAGTGGCCTCTTGGCCTTGATAATGTGGTGATGCCTATGTAAAAAAAAAAACAAAAAAAAAAACAATGCAGTAAACCTTCCTACCTGTGGAAGTGGCACTCTTGTCATGATAGAGGTCAACTAGAGTCAGTCATTTGACCTCAATAAAAAATTAACTCTACGATATTCAGCAACTAAAACAAATATAATTTACTTGATCTGTTTTTCTTTCAAGAGTATATGTAGCCAGGATGGAGTACTGCTGCCACATCTGGGCAGGAGCTGCTCAAAACAGCCTAACCTGCCTTGAGAGAGTACAAAATAGACTTCGTAGTCTAGTGGAGGTTGCCATTTTCTCTTCCCTGCGACCTCTCTCCCACAGAAAAGACGTTGCGAGCCTGTCTTTGTTTAATCGTTATTTCCATAGCAAGCGCTCGTCTGAGCTACAATCTTTGCCCCCCCCCCTCGCCAATAATTGACAAAAAGACCCATATAGCTAAAAACCACTGTCAATAATTTTCCCCACTTTCTATCTGTGCCTAAATCAAAGCGTAGATTCCATGAGCAAAGCTTCTTTCTTTGAAGTGCACGCCTGTGGAACTCTCTTCTGTTTGCCTGTTTCCCACCTGACTACAACTTGGATGTGTTCAAGTCCAACATAAACAAATTTCCGATGAACCGCCCGCTTAAGTAAGACACTTTATCAAATCTCCATTACTAATGATTACTACGATATTATCCCATAGATTACTGCACACAATAACACTTATCCCCGAGTGGCCTCTGGGTCTTGATAAGTGGTGACTACCATGTAAAAAAAAGAAAGAAAAAAGGACCATTTTTATTGAGGCCGGATGCCTGACACTAGTTGGTCTCTATCACGGCAAGAGTGCTACTTCCACAGGTAGGAAAGTTTACAACATTGCCCACCTACTTTTGGCTCACTCTATATAAGATGCCTAACATACGGGGGTGGGGCATACATATAGAAATAAATTATCAATAAAAGTAAATATACCTATGTATGAATTTATTTGTCGCATTTTTTATATCTGTAATCTAGCTCTTTTCTCCTCTTTATGCTTCGAAACTCAAGGTTGTCTACACAGAAAACAAAAAAGCAGAACCTCCAACTTTATCTTAGACCCTACAAACAATCCCCTCCCAAATTTAGCTCTGCAGACTGAAGCCACAGATATAAAGAGCGTATGTAACCCTTCTTTACATTGATGTTTTCATTATTGAACTGACAAATAAATTCATATATACATATATGCATTCATACGTCAGAAGTACAAATAGGCAAACATATATAGATACTAGAAATCATTTTAAGAGTGAAATACTACCGTCAAAAGAAGCCATGAACAGAACCTCAGAACACAGAGTCGCAGAAGATAGAAACTTGTGATTTTTGGAAAGATTATAATAGTGTAGCAAATAAAGGACAAACTAGTAACTCCTCCACTATCCAACAACCAGGAGGTTCTTTCCACAGAAACCAAGAAGGTGGAACTGCTTACCCGGCGATTCGCCTCCAACTTCAACTTAGACCTACAAACAACCCCGTTCCAAATTTACCTACGCAGACTGAAGCCACACTTGATGATCTAAAAAATCACCCCTTCTCAAATCCATGCTTCAAAGCATGTGAGCTTTATCTCATCTTTACTATGCTTATAAAGAAATGCTCAACTGAGCTAGCCCCCTGTACTTTCCAAAGTCCACAACAAATACCGTGTTGAATCTTGCTTCCCTAATAGCTGAAAAATTGCTTCTGTGGTACCAGTGTAAAAGAATTATGGTGTAAGAACTGACACGTTCAATTATCGACCTATCAATCTCCTCCCTTTCTTTACTAAATCTTTGAGTTATTAATCGACCAAGCACTATCCAATCTTCTCACTGATCGACAGTATTGATTTAAACAATATTGTGTTACTGCAGATGTTTCAACAGTCATCTCTGACCACATTTACCGTACACTGAGAAAAGGCAGAGGAAATCCTTGATATATTCAAAGCCTTTAACAAAGTCTGGAATGAAGGACTCTTAATGAAATTAAATCATATGATATTGCTGGACGAATGCTAAATATAATTAGATCCTTCTTAAACGAAAGGAGAACCCTGACCATCCTTGATGGACATATATATAAACAGCATAATATTAATGTAGAAGGGCCTCATGGGTCGATCCTTGGACCTTTATTAATCCTGATATTCATAAATGATATCCCTGATAACATTGCATCTGAGATGGGAATAATTGCTGATGATACAATGCTTTATAACAAGGCAATGGGAAAATCCTTAAAAAATTACATCCAAATCGTAGTGGAATGGGGGCCGTAAATTGATCGTAACATTTAATGCTACTAAGACTAAGCTTCTTTCATTTAATAATTACAAGAAATCTTTTCAGCTACCGATAGCCATGACTAATAACACCCTACCCGAGAGCTCTTTCTTCAAACTCCTCATTTTTACGATCACAGTCAACATTAACTGCAACAAATACACTGAGGACATTGCAAAGACTGCTGCAAAGAAGGTGGATTCTCTCTATCGTACCAGAAAATTACTCATACCTGATAGCATACTGTACTTCTACAATGTCACAATTCGCCCTTCCATGGAGTATTCTTTCTGTCTACCACTAGTCTCTTCTTCTTGGACAGGGTCCGAAGAAGAGAGTTCAATCTAATAGGTTACACGCTGTCAACTAAGCTCCAACCCCTGTCCCATCGCTACAATGTTGCATCCCTGTGCCTGTTTTACAAGTATTTTAATGGAATATGCTCTGATGAACTCAAAGCACTTGCACCACCTCGACACACATATCCACAACAAATTCGCTTAGCAACAAATTCCTTTACTGTAGAAATCCCTAGATGCCAAAAAGTCTATTAATCTAATAATTTCTCCCCTCGGACTGCTAAACCTAGGTATCCCCCCCTGTTTCCTGCTTCCTGATTGTGTTGAAATGCAGAAGTTTAAATGTAATGTAAACCAACATCTCACTCATCTTTCATAAAGGTGGTCCCAAATAGTAGCCCCTTACGTCCAAGTGGCAATGTGTCTTGTTTGAGGTGAAAGTGACTAAAAAAAAAAAAAGTTTTCAACTCTAGCGTAATGCACTGTTTCGGCATGTGCTGTTGAATATTATCTAACTAGTTTTCTGTATTTGTCCACTTACATCAACATTAGAGATAGAACTTAATTCTATAACATACAGAGAGAGAGAGAGGGAGAGGGGGGGGAGGAACACAAATTTAAGACTGTAAATTATATTTTAAATAAATTTCTTGTTCGACAGGATACTCAAATAAGAAATATTAGAATTTCCTTAATCCACGGTGTTTCAAAGAAATGTGTTCTTCTAATCTGAAATAAGATATTATCAAATGAATATTATAGCGAGGTTATGAATTTGATGGTACTGGTATGAATTGAAACAGTATTATCTGAAAACTAATTATTAATGGAAAAAAAAGTTTTTAGTGCAAAGAGTTCATGAAATGGGAAAAGAAATGAAAAATAAAAAGATGAATTAAAAATCAAAGATTAAAAATCCAGATGAAAGGATATGGAATGATTAAGTGTTTTCAAGACAAAATGATCACAAAAGTCAATGTTCCCATAAGAGAAGTCGGATTTATATTGTTGACAAATAGATCAACATTCAAAATACAAAATGGGTGTAATCCAGATCTATTGAAAAATCGACATTCAACCTATGATTGTCAAAATTACCAAAATAAAAAATTAAAAGAATCGTTTTTGGAATCGGAAAATTGGATCAAACTTTTCAGATTCCCATACTTCAAATGTTTCGATTTCTTCCGATTTCTGATTCCGCTAAATCGTTCCCACACACACACACACACACACACACACACACACACACACACACACACCTTCATACAATTTTTATCAACTATTTTTTTTTTTTTCGGTAAATTTTTACTGTCACTTTTTGATAAATCGTGCAAAAACATTTCACACATACAAAAAAAAATTCGAATGATAAAAATATTGAATGATAAAATTATGAAAGAAATTGGAATAATAAAATGCGGAATATCTATGAATAAATAAGCACAAAAAAACATAAAATAAGTAATAAAATTTAGCATGGGTAAATGAATAAAACGATTTTTTAAGCCAAAAACGATAAAAATGAAATAATGTTTTTGCATGTTTCAAAAATAAAATAAATAAAAAAATACAAATAGAAGGTAAGTCTTACAACTTATAATATGAATTCTTTTGATAAAAATAAAAAAGAACCAAAAAAAAAAAAGTGTCGGGATCATTCTCATCTGGCCAATTCTTGATGGAACGATTTAATCGTTTTCCAAGATGGTTTACTTCTTCCATTTTATTCTTATTTTTATTTATTGCAAATTTGTTTGGAAATTTTCCCGCCGCCATCTTTTTTTTTTCCATATATAAATGACGGAAGTTTACGGATATTTGACAATAACATGGCAAGGGGAAATGGATACAAGGAAAACACAAATATTTTCAATGTGTAGGGTTTTTTTTTTTGTGATTATTTTATTATTATTTTTTCTAAATTATTTATACATATTTTGTTCAGGAAGAGAAAACATTCAAAGTTGAAAGAAAATGAAAAGAAAGAAAAGAGATGGGGAAGTAGAAAGATAAGGAGGGAAGAGAGAAGTTTAAAAAGGAGAAAAAAGAGAGAATAAATGTAGGAAGAAAAAATGCGAGGAAGGGAGAGAAGAGGAAGAGATTGTTAAGTAGAGAGAAGAGGGAGAGATTGTTAAGAGGAGAGAAGAGGGAGAGATGGTTAAGTAGAGAGAAGAGGGAGAGATTGTTAAGAGGAGAGAAGAGGGAGAGATGGTTAAGTAGAGAGAAGAGGGAGAGATGGTTAAGTAGAGAGAAGAGGGAGAGATGGTTAAGTAGAGAGAAGAGGGAGAGATGGTTAAGTAGAGAGAAGAGGGAGAGATGGTTAAGTAGAGAGAAGAGGGAGAGATTGTTAAGGAGAGAGAAGAGGGAGAGATTGTTAAGGAAAGAAAAAGGGGAGAGATTGTTAAGAGGAGAGAAGAGGGAGAGATGGTTAAGTAGAGAGAAGAGGGAGAGATTGTTAAGAGGAGAGAAGAGGGAGAGATGGTTAAGTAGAGAGAAGAGGGAGAGATGGTTAAGTAGAGAGAAGAGGGAGAGATGGTTAAGTAGAGAGAAGAGGGAGAGATGGTTAAGTAGAGAGAAGAGGGAGAGATTGTTAAGGAGAGAAAAAGGGGAGAGATTGTTAAGAAGAGTAAAAATAAGGGAGGGAGTGTTAAAGAGAGTAAAAAGATAGAGAGTGTTAAGGAGAGAAAAGAGGAAGAGAGAGTTAAGGAGAGAGAAAATGGAGAGATTGTTAAGGGGGGATGAAGAGGGAGAGATTGTTAAGGAAAGAAAAAGAGGTTGAGATCAGAGAGATAGTTAAGGAGAGATAGATATGGAGAGAAACTGATGCATCGAGTAAAGAGTAAGAAAAGAGAGAAATCATAAAAATTGGTCAGTCATCCCATAAGATGTATAGCAACCACATACTGAATTTTCAAGAGTATTCGGCAATTTTAAATACTTGTACAAAAAAGTCAGGAAACGTATTGAACGCATCTCTTAACATTTTTCAATTGATTTTTCATCGAATTATTGCTGTGGTGCTAGTTGTTAAATTAATGACGGGAAAGACACAGTAACAATCAAATAAATATGCATTAACAAAAATACATAAGTGAAGTAATTGAACAATATCTTTGCTCATGGCAGGACTAATTGTGAACGACCATCCGCTTCGAGTGTCTTTCGCCGACTCTCGTAAACCGCTTCTCGACACCGGAAGTGACGTCATGGAATGGGTCATTATTCCCGGTAATAGGGGTGCGTCCCCAATAATTATCTTCATAATAACAGAAAAAAAAATTTTTTTTCATTGAAAAAATCGCGCGACTTTCATTTGGCATCTTCTGGCGTTGTACATAATCTGCTTGGAAAATTTATTTCATGGCACGATCCTTACTATTCTGAATTTTTTAGATGAGGATTAATATGCGCATTATTTGGATTCTTCGGACTACTGTTCTCATTTTGCATCTCATTCACACAACGGTTTAGTAGATGTAACCATTGACCTTCTTCATGTTGAATTTGTGAATCGGCACAGAACTTCTAAATGGAACTCTTTATTTGGAGGTAGTATGCTTCTGTGTCATCAGCCATGACTGAATAGAAGTCCTATGTAATTCACAACTGTATTTTGGGTATCGTCCGCCCTGAGGATTGAAGTTTCGATCTTCAGTCGAGTGTAACTTTTACAACTGAATTTTACCAAGTGAATTCGAAATTCTATGCAGATTCCTGAATTTAATAGAAAGATTTCCAAGTTCGACAATATACATCTGCAGACGGTCGACCGAAACATTGTGAAAATGACCGTCAAGATTAATACAGTAGTCCGAAAAATCCAAATAATACAAGCAAACTTTTTATTCTGAATAAGTACCGAAAATAAATCCCAAAATGTAATTGTTTTGCAGACTAGTTAGCTTCAAGATTAGCATTCGAGAAGAAGTTGGATTAAGTCGAGGATAGAACCCAGACCTCCACCGATATTAGTCGAAACTCAACTCTCAAATTTAAGAATCAGGTTAGGTTATTTCTTTTCTTTAGTCTCCTTTTTTCCAATTACGTATTTTTATCCTGCACAACAAAGCAGCCACCATCATACCATGCTACCGTCAAAACCAACCATTCCAATATTAATTCCACACCATTCCTATTCTGCAGAGCCTTGACAAGTGCTCAACTCCGAGCATTAATAAATGATTGCTTGGCGAAAATTCCATTATAATTACCTTTTAAGAAAAGCGAAAGAAAGAACAAACGATCGACTCTCTATCATCCCCAGCCTCTCAACGTCTTCAAAAATAAAATTCTCTCGGTTAATTTCTTTGAAAATTAAATAAAGAATTAAAACAATTTAAAAAAAAAAATAAAATAAAAATAAAAAAGGGAGAGTGAAGGTAATAAAAATAAAATAAATTCATTTAAATTTTTTTTCATTTTAAATAAAAAAAACTGTTTTCTCGAATTTTCACTGACAGGTTACAGTGACCTTTTTTTTTCTTGGCATATCAAATATTTAAACGAGAGAGATGGCAAGAGGGAAAATGGATGTCAATTTTAAATACACCCAGCAGCCATTTTATTTAGAGTTTTCGTAATATTCAGTACAAAGTTGGGATTTATTTTAAGCATTGTAGACTAACAGTACATAACCGCTGTTGTCCGGGATACAAAGAAAGTCATTTTAGTGATTTAATTTTTATTTATTTACAAATTACAATAAATAAATAAATCTAAACAACTATTATAGTCCTCAATTTAAAATAAGTTATCCCCCCCTTGCTTATTTTATTTAAAATGGTTCCATATTAACAGTCATCCGGGTCAGAGTAACTAATGATGAGACGATTACAATATTTTCTGCGCTTCTAATACAATTCCTGATTCTGGTTCTTTTAAAAAGTTCTAAATATTTAGTTCCAGATGTTTCCGAATTTTTTAAGAGGAGGATTGGTTATCCGTATTATTTAGATTCATCGAGCTACTGTTCGATGAATATAAACAAAATATAAAAACAAAAATATCATATTCCAAAAATCACATAAATTGATAAACTAGTTTTATTTTTAAATAAGAAAATATAATTTTATGAGTAACTGAAAAGCTGCTTTCTTATTCGTCATTTTCAAAGTGATCTAAAACAAAAAGAAAGATAACTCAATAATTCAAACTTGCAAGATTTATATTGTGATGCCTACAAAATTGCTTTTAATTGCTTAAAAATGATTTTATTTATAAAAATAAAAGTATTTGATCAATTTACGCGATTTTATGACTATATTTTCGTTGAATTAATAATTAATGTCGTTTAATTAATAATTAATGTCGTTTGATTAATAGTTTTTTTTTACTACGTGGTCACCACTTATCAAGTCCCGGAAGCCACTCAGGGATAAGGGTTATTGTAAATACAGTACGTTAGTGTGGATATTTAAAGTGTCTACTTAAGGGGGCGGTTCATCAGGAATTTGTTTACGTTGGACTTGAAGACATCCAAGTTGTAGTCAGGAGGGAAGCAGGCAGACGGAACAGACTTCCACAGGCGTGCAGTTCTAAGAAAGAAGCTTTGTTCATGGAATCTACGTTTTGATTTAGGCATAGATAAAGAGTGGGGAAAGTTTTTGACAGTGGATTCAGCTAGACAGGTGTTTTTTGTAAAAGATTGGCGAGGGGGGACCAGAGAGTGGAGTTCAGACGAGCACCTGCCATGGAAATAATACGGAATTAGCTCTAGAGTTGTTTTTCTTTGCTATTGGATTACCGTAAAAATCTCTGCAATATGTGCATATATTTTCAAAGACCTAAATAATATATTTATGCTGGGATATATTGATTTTAGTTTTACTTTAAAATCAAGAAATATTTAAAAAAAAATATGAAAATCAAACTGGAAATAACTCTCATAGCTTAAACGCGACATAACTTAATTAGTTTAAATAAATAAAGCTTTCTTCAGTCTTCAAATGCTACTAATGTCGGGTAATATTAATTAAAAAAATTAGTTAAATTAGATATAAATTAGATAAAGCAACTTTAAATAATATTTCTAAATAAATCAGTGAAGACAAGAAACAATTCATGAAATAAATTTTCTTTAATGTAATTTGTAAATTAGGTAACTTCTTGAATGTAGATTTCTATACAAGCAATGTTATATATAAAAATCATGTTGGAATAAAAGTGTATTAAGGTTCGTTTTCAGTTCCAAAATTAACTTCTGAAACAAAGTACCATTTGATAAAATTATGAAAAAAATAAACAGACGGGAATATGACTTCAATATATCAGTGATGGGACGATTCCAATATTTTTCTCAATTCCAATACACTTACTGATGCCGTACTAAATTCCCAATCCTGATTATAAATCTCTAAATATTAAACTATAAACTTGCTATTTTTCCTGATTACCGTAAAACCACACGTTAAATGTACAAATATTTTCTCTAACGAAAAATACACCTATGGAAAAGATCTATAGATTTAAGTTTTACTTGAAAATCAAGAAATATTTAAATAAAAATATGAAAATCAAACTGGAAATAACTCTCATAGCTTAAACGCGACATTTTAGTTTTACTTGAAAGTTTAAAATCAATAAATATTTATTATTTTCTTATTACTGCCAGCAGTAGAAAATTTTGCTTTCAATAAAATCAAATACAAAAAGATAAGTAAAAGACTCATTTTGGCATCGGAAAACAGACACCAATTTTTCCGATTCTGATAATGATTCCGATACCCCCAAAAGTTCAGATTTTTCTGATTCTGATTAATCGTCCCAACACTTAAGCGAGTTGAGAATAGTCCTCTGAATAATCCCAATGATCAATTATCATCTCCGAAATTCCAAAACACAGATTTATTGGGGGCATCCTAACTGGAGAGTCGTGCAGCAAGTTGTTTGTCCACATTACATTTAAATTTGTGCATGTTGTTACAGTCTGAGAAAGAAAGAGCACAGAGGGGATTCCAACTGTAAGCAGTTCTCGGAAAGAAACTATTAGAGTAGAAAGCTTTTGGGCATCTGTGGCCATCTACAGTGAAGGGGTAAGATTTTGCTGATTGTAAGGGTTGGTCTGGGGTATTTACGTTGAGAGGGCACAGGTGCAGCAGGTTTGTCAGAGATCATTCCATTGAAGTATTTGCAAAAACAAGCACAGAGATGCAACACTGTGGTGATGGGACTGGGGTCCGAGCTTAGTTAACAGTGAGAGATAGATTATAGGTTGTTTTTTTTTTGTGTGTGTGGGGGGGTATCATGTCTAAGAGGGAGATAGTAGTAATAGTGGTGATTAAAAAAATAAATAAATAAATAACCCTTATCCCTGAGTGGCTTCCGGGCCTTAATAAGTGGTGATCACTGTGTAAAAAAAAAAAAAAAAAAAATAGACGCACCATCCCAGATGTGACAACAATACTCTATGCATAATTCTGCTTTGAAGTTGTTTTGTGGCTTCATCCGTTCTGTGCAGATAGCAAGGTGGGTATTTCCGCTAGTATCTATATGGGAGATTGTGGAGAGACAAACACAGAAGCCATCATTAAACACTAATGCTTATAAATGCGTTGTGCGTTGAAGCAGCATTCAAGAATAGAAATCCAAATAATTGTTGACAATGATAGATTGCCGAGTCAACACAAACAAGTAAATATATAGATTAGAGACATAGTTCCGTATCTACGTTTTATAACAGAGCTGTTATCTAGCAAGCATATAACCACAGCCTGATCAAATTTCTCTTTAGTGATAACATTATCTATCTATATCTATCTATCTATCTATCTATCTATCTATCTATATATATATATATATATATATATATATATATATATATATATATATATATATCAAAAATGGTAATGAGTAAAAACCTGAAGAAAGTGGCCAATACTATTGCAGAGCAAGATATATTTTTTTTTTATTACCTTTTTATCTGCTTAGTTACACATGTTTTGGTTATCGAATCGTATCAACGACCCAGTAACTTCCTCAGACTTTAACAGAAATGCTTATTATGATTGGGAAAACGATATTAGAAGAAGCAAAAAAACAAAAAGGGGGGGGGGATTTCACTTCTGATTCGATAGCATTTAAGTTTTAAGATTTAATAAATATTGGAAAGGGCTGAGAGGAAATTTAAAATATTCAACCAGACATGGATATCCATCGCTCCCCCCTTTTTTTTTTGCTTCTTCTAATATCGTTTTCCCAATCATAATAATCATTTCTGTTAAAGTCTGATGAAGTTACTGAGTCGTTGATACGATTCGGTAACCAAAACATGTGTAACTAAGCAGATAAACGGTAATAAACAATATATATATATATATATATATATATATATATATATATATATATATATATATATATATATATATATAAGTTTAGTGGTTAAAGTTAAATTCTGAAAATCAAAATATAGACACATCTATATCAAAAACACTTGTAAACGTTTTTTTTTTATTTTTAAATTTTTATTTCCATACTATGTGGACCAGGCGCGTACGCAGATGCCACAATTTTAATGAATCATCATTATCCCAGATATACATACCCATTCCTATGTCTCGATACATCTTCTATCACCAAGATCACTGGGAAAATGGTGGGATCCTTCTACCGCTCCAGAAGATATCTCACTAACGATGCAATTCTCTATCTGTATAAAAGCCAAGTACGTCCAAGGATGGAGTATTGCTGCCACATCTGGGAAGGAGCTGCTAAAAACAGTCTATCCTGCCTTGACAGAGTACAAAATAGACTTCATGGCTTGGTGGAGGATGACATTTTCTCTTCCCTGCAACTTCTCTCCCACAGAAGAGACATTGCGAGCCTGTCTCTGTTTTATCGTTATTTCCATGGCAAGTGCTCGTCTGAGCTCCATTCTCTCGTCCCCCTCCCCCGCCAATCTTTCACGAACAACACCCGACTAGCTGAAACCACTGTCAATAATTTTTCACACTCTTTATCCGTGCCTAAATCAAAACGTAGATTCCATGAACAAAGCTTCTTTCTTAGAACTGCACGGCTGTGGAACTCTCTGCCGCTTGCCTGTTTCCCCCAAATTCAACTTGGATATCTTCAAGTCCAACACAAACAAATTCCTGATGAACCGCCCCCCCCTTAAGTAATGACACCTATCAAATCCCCAATACTAACTATTACTACGATACTATCCCACTGATTATTATGCACACAATAACTCTTATCCCCAAGTGGCTCCTGGGCCTTGATAAGTGGTGACCCCCATGTAAATAAAAAATCATTATATGTGATCAGTTTTCTATAATAGTCAACCATATAGGAGCCTATTCGTGCCCAGACACACACACAGGCGTTCAGCTTTCTATTATAAAAGATTTATATATATATATATATATATATATATATATATATATATATATAAAAGTGAACGTGTGTCTGTGTATCTGTGTGTCTGTGTACATTTCCCTACGCAATAACTCTTAATTTTTAGTCTACAGACTCGAAATTTGATATAAAGGTTCTGAGATTTGGGAAAATAGATGTGATCGGTTTTTGGCCAGAAATTTAGCGATTAAGGGGTCAAAGTTCAACGATTTGACCTTTGAGAACTCTACCAAACTCCTCCGACAATTTTGGGTCTACACACTTGAAATTTTAGTTATAGGTTCCTTGGACATGGATCTAACTTATTAACTTGATTTGAAACCAAAACAATAAATTTTAAGAGGTCTGAATAGGGGTCAAAGTTTAAAAAAAAATTACCTATGCGATCTCTTCCAAATTACTCAGACAATTTCTGGTCTAAATATTTGAAATTTTACATAAAGAGTATTCAGAGATAGGGCAAGCTTTTTAATCGGTTTGGGTCGAAAATTTTTAGTTACCAATATATAAATGTATGTATGTATGTATGTTTGCATGTCTGCCTTAACTTTCAATAGAGGCGACAGATTTTACAAAGATCAGTATCGTTTTAAAATTCGACCTTTTATAAGACAAATAGCGAAAAATTGGCTAAAAACATTAATATCTTCCCCTTCAACTAGGCACTTTTCTACAGGGGGGGGTCACTTTTTTCGCCGATATTTTTGAAAGTTATCCTCTCCTTTAGATTGTCTCGCCTTAATTTTTAAAAATGTTGCTTCCAGTTTGGCGGTGGTCGAACAGCATAGACGTTAGGTTTTTACTCCGTTCTTTCCCTCCTTTGCAATATGGGTTTGAGCCTGCCTTCCTACTACCACTTTTTTTTTTTTTGCTTTTTTTTTTTCAACAGACACATTCAAACACCCGGACAACGCCGGGCTGAAATTCTAATATATATCAATTCAGGCAATAGGAATGAATATTTTACTAGACAAAAGCAAGTGTAAACTGAAATCTTATATAAATATCAATATTTATATAGTAGTCCCAACCAAATCAAAAAAACTCGATACAAATACAATAGGTTTGTTTTACAATTTTCACATGTTACAAATATATATTAGAAGGGAAATATTTTTTATGGAATATAATAGTCAACCATATTGGAGCCTATTTGTGACCAGACACACACACAGACATTCAGCTTTATATATATATATATATATATATATATATATATATATATATATATATATATATATATAAGATAGATAAATAGATACTTTCATGATCTAGTGTGTTGACGTGTTGCCATGATCATGGTGAAATTAAGCGACGTTCAGTACTGAGTAAGTGACCATTTAGGAATACCAGGTGCTGTATGTGCGTTCTCTGCTAATTTCGACATTTCAGTTGTCCTGAATTATTTCCTTGCCACTAGAATCAAGCTGACTCAAGATGTGCGCAACACTTGACTCACAATTACACACACAAGTACTCTTATAGTGAGTATCCATAGTCTTTAAAGATTTTCTATGGAGAGAGTCATACTCGAAACCGAGCAGACAGCCGCCATATATATATATATATATATATATATATATATAGTCTTATTTGTAGTATTCCGAATTATATTGTGTTTATATAATTCAGTAATCGATCATATACCAATAAATTTTAAGCCAAAAAGAGATGACTTAAACTGTAGGCTACAAAATCATCATATTTCATAATTGAGCATTCATATATTGTTTTAACAAAAACCAAGACTTCAAAGAATGGGTTGGTAGCAGCAAAAAGTGTATTTCATTGTTAGTTACAATTGTTTCAAGACCATTTGGACAAATTCAAACATTATGTCGTTTGAAAATTTGCACAGGAACAGCCTTTCTTCAGACTTATTGAATAAAAAACGCTTTAACAATAAAACATTACGGAAAAAAAATTCCTTTATAAGGAAAAGAAAACAAGCGAGACCACTTTACCTCTGTTGCATCTTTGCAGAGTATTTTATATATATATATATATATATATATATAACATGGTATTTTTTTTGCTCACTGTACATATCATATTCAAAGAGTGCAGACAGGCTATATGTGGATCTGTTAGACAGACCGGATATATGCTTCCATCCTGTCCCGCATCGCCCCCCCCCCACTTCGCATAATAAAATCGTTCCCCATTGTCTTTTAGATCAACAATCATCCAGAAAATGACAGCCAATCAGAACTCATACCATCAGCAGACGCTTAAAACCCTCTTACCCCCCCTCCCCGTTCAGTACTTGCACTTTTTGTTCAACAGAAGAGAGGGGGAGGAAGTGTAGGTTCATGACGACACTTCCTCCTCCTCCTCCTCCTCCTCCTCTTTCTTCTTCGTTCTATCATAAGAAGATGAGTGATTTATGTCCAAATGGAAATGCCGTCAATAGGCAATCACTGGCAATACGATATCACTTTATTAACACCTAAATTGTACTTTACAGAGCACGTTTGATGTGTTTTCTTTGTTTTTTTTATGTCAGTTGTTATATATATACACCCACACACACACACACACACACACACACACACACACATATATATATATATATGATAATTTATGCATATGCATGTTTATTTTATTTATTTATTTTCTATTGTTATTGTTAATTTTAAAGTTATTTTGTATCGCTATCCTAGAGTAAACTTTATTCTGTGAACATATTCCCAACACGCATTTAGGTAAAAATGCAATTCGTATAAATAATTGAATTATTCAAAACGCATCGCAAAATCGAAAACAAATAAACAACAAATTATATATATATATATATATACATATATATATACATATATATATATATATATATATATATATTAGAGAGAGAGAGAGAGAGAGAGAGAAAGAGAGAGAGAGAGAAGTTGAATGCCTACTAGATATCATCTAAGGTCTCTCTGTATAAAGGTTTGTTAGGAAAGCCTGGCATGAAGATACTTTTCCTTAGAAGTAAACCCTGACTCAATATTCAAAATCACATATTCGCGACCCAAATAAGATCTCCTCCGTATTGCTAACCCACATTGGCTTTTACGAAGAATGGTGCATTTTCTCTAAGTGATGTTATCTCAATTAACAGCAAAATACTTCACCAGACTATATGAATTCTTTTCCTGGAATCTAGTAAGACCAAGAGGCCAAAAGATTATATATATATATATATATATATATATATATATATATATATATATATATATATATATATATATATATATATATATATATAAAATACTTGTTTATTGTTATATAAACATGGTTACATCCTGCTGCTAGAAATAGCCACTTGTTTCAATCAAACAACAGATATCATCAGGCAGCGACTCGACTATTCAAAAGTTCACTGATTATTCATTGAACTTTTGAACAGTCAAGTCGCTGCCTGATGATATCTGTTGTTTGATTGAAACAAGTGGCTATTTGTAGCAGCGGGATGTGAGCATGTTTATATAACAATAAACAAGTATTATCAGCTCTTTTTATTGAGCACTATCTAACAACCTCGTTGAATTCATTAGTCCATTACTTTTGAATAAAAAAACCCGAGTATATATATATATATATATATATATATATATATATATATATATATAGAGAGAGAGAGAGAGAGAGAGAGAGAGAGATAATGCTCCCCATCTTGAGTTGAGCATATTGAGAAGTGATACACGAATTACCATTAGTGTATAAAGCGATGCTCTTTGTGTAAACAAATCGAGCTTAGGTATTTCGGACGATGTCAAAACATTGTTCAACTCACGACTCAATCGGCAGTAGCCGATAGCGTAGTGGTTAGGAGCCTTGACTGTCGTACAGGCAGTCGGGTTTCAATCCTGGCTTGAGGTAGTTGCTTGTCTAGCTTCCCTGAGGAGCCATGAAACAGCGAAACAGTACTGTATGTGGATGACTATATATATATATATATATATATATATATATATATATATATAGAATAAATGACAAAAAGTTATATTCCAAAATTCATGATGTTGACCATCTTATAATTTATTCCTTTAATTCAACTGACTTATACAATTCTTGACAGTAAATGCTCGTAGCGCAAAATCAATCACTTAATTATTATATCAATCAGTGAATCTATTATGCCCTTAACTCATCAGAAGAAATAGCAACAATCAATCCGTCAAAAGGAATTGAAATGTGATTTGACATGATAAAAATCCGAAAATTGGAAAAGAAGCTGCAGTTACCTTTATATTTTTCCATAACAACATACTAAACTTTTATCAAATAAATATCGCAATTTACGTAGATGTTATTTGTTTTTGCGATACGTTTTGAATTAATCCATTTACGAAAGCGCCTTTTTACCTAAATTTTCCCTTTAGCCAATTTGGTACCCCCTTATGGAGACCGGCACATATATTGTTGTTAAAATATAATCATCCATTGACACGTGTTTCGTCGCCTACGACTCATCGGAGTGGCTGAATCTAGCGAGGTTTGAAATCAGGACCCATGGTAAGAAGCCTAAACCCTTCCCACTCGTCCGTTTATAAATAACAAAGTTCTCATTTACATAGCTTAATATCATTATAGCTATAAATATTTTCTTTAAAAATACCACGTTAATCTCATAGAGAAAAGATACTATGTCTGCCTGTCTTCATATTTTCAAATTCTATCCCTTCCAAAGCTAAAAGTTGCAGAGCGGCGCTAGGGGTTTCAAATGATTTTATTTTTTATGGACCGTTCTTTTATGGCTCTTTAGCCGGGTAAAATAGTTTCAAAGGGATAAAAGGGGGTCAACATTGGAAAAATCGTTATAAATTTTGTACATTCATCTCAGTTTATTTTTAATTTTTAATCCATTCATATGCATGTAACGTTGGTACAGTGGTAACGTCACCAGTTTTGAATGCTACAGTTCTTTTTTGGTACAGTGGTAACGTCACCAGCTTTGAATGCCACAGTTCTTTGATACAGTGGTAACGTCACCAGCTTTGAATGCCACAGTTCTTTGATACAGTGGTAACGTCACCAGCTTTGAATGCCTGAGTTCTTCTTTGATATGGTGGTAACGTCATCAGCTTTGAATGCTTTACAGTCCGGTTACAGGTTTCGATTCTAGCTGATAACACCTAAAAAATTTTCTTTACTTTGAAACGGTTTGATTACATCTACAGTACTTTATATTTTCGGGTTTTTGTTACTCAGTTTTAATGTGATTGAAGCTAGATTTACCATGTTCATATTTTGACTTTACTATGAGTTTTTTTACTGATTAAAATCCGTTCACACGTATCGTTTTCTATTGGCTAAAGTTGTGACGTACTTATGATATACGTCAATCTTGCTTATCTTGATTATGGTATGATCAGTTTAAGATTAGATTACATATATCATAATGATAATTACACATGAGAAAACTCATCGTAAACTGATACTTTCCTTAAGTCATTGGAATACAACCAATCAGTGTTGGGTTGAGCATATTGGGAAGTGATATACAAGTTTCCATTAGCATATTAAGTGATGCTCTTTGACCCCTTGACAGCCAAGTTTCTGGCAGAAAACCGTTTAAAAAGATTTTCCTAAATCTCAACATCCCTTATGTCAAATCTCGAGTAGGTAGTCTGAAAATTGACAGAGTAATCTGGCAGGAAAATGTACACACACACAGACAGACACACACATACACACAGATAATTTCACTTACTGTTTTTAATCTGCTAAGCTACACATGTTTCCACTATTTTGCTCTGCTTGAGCAGTTTTTCAGGTTTTTCCCACTTATTCATGATATACATATCTACATACATACACATACACACACACATACATGTATGTATGTATATATATATATATATATATATATATATATATATAGATAGATAGATAGATAGATAGATAGATATGATTTCATTTTGTCAGTCTCTCTTTATATTCTATCCTCGACTTTCTTTTTTATTGTTTTTTTTTCTCTCATATATCCACTCTTCTTTTAATGTTATTTTCTTTCTCCAATTTGTTGTCAGTTGTGTCCATTGTTTTCAATCACTTCTCATCCTCCATTTTTATTTTTCATTATTGAATTGTCCTCCTTTCTTTCCGCTACCATTCCAACCCGCAACCTCAGGACAACCATATCCTCTCCGCTTCCTCTACAGCAGTCGACCATTCCATTCCGGCCAACACCTCTCAGGATGGCAATCTATTGATCAGCCAGTCATCAATACACAATCAAATAGGAACCAATCAAAACAAACTGAGACCAAAGTGAAGAAATCGATTCAAGGTAACATGCGGCAGAGTGAAGAGCAAAGAAAATATAGGCCGCACTTGGAATGTACGTAAAATATACATAATAAATACAAAAGTGAATATTGATTCCCTTTCTCTCCTTATATATATATATATATATATATATATATATATATATATATATATATATATATATATATATATAATGCGCCTCATCTTGAGTTGAGCATATTGAGAAGTGATACACGAACACGAATTACCATTAGCGTATTAAGCGATGGTCTTTGTGTAAACAAACCGAGCTTAGGTGGTTCAGACGATATCAAAACATGGTTAAACTCACGACCCGATCAGCAGCTGCCGATAGCGTAGTGGTTAGGAGCCTTGATCGTCGTACAGGTAGTCGGGTTTCAATCCTGGCTTGAGGTAGTTGCTTGTCTAGCTGCACTGGTGAGCTGTGAAACAGCAAAACAGTACTGTATGTAGATGACTCTATTTATATATATATATATATATATATATATATATATATATATATATATATATATATAGAGAGAGAGAGAGAGAGAGAGAGAGAGAGAGAGAATACATGAAAAAAGTTATATTACAAAATTTATGATGTTGACCATCTTATAATTTATTCGTTTAATTCAGTTGACTTATACAATTCTTGACAGTATCTGTTTCGTAGCGCAAAATCAATCACTTAATTATTATTAATATATATAAATAAGAATTACAGTTGAGTTTACCAAAATAATCCAAGATGGCAAAACTAAAGTATATTATAAATATCGAAGAGCTAATATTTATAAAGTAATCTCAACCAGATGTAAAAGCTCGATAAAACCAAATAGGAAATAGAGCCTATAATAAGAACAAGTTGTTAATGAAACATGCTGAAAAACACTTTGAAAAAAGAGTTAAAAACATATTTAATTTTAAAAAGGAAGCACAAATTAAGTGGATAGTCCTTAATGTGCAGAGTTTTGAAGAAATACTTTCTTTCTCATCAGAGGGTAGGATTTAGCAAACTGCAGGATCGGATTTTGCTTGCAAAAGTATTTGATGAAACTACAAGTAAATCATAGATCTTACTTGGTAACAAATAGTGAAGCAGAGGGAATAGAGCGAAGAAAAAGGTGATTTCACGTGAATGGATAGTCTTATATATATATATATATATATATATATATATATATATATATATATATATATATATATATATATATATATATACTAGCAAAGGTGCCCCTCTTTGACTGGGTTCGAAAACAGCCTACAGAAAATGGACTCTGATTTATGAAAGTATGATAGGTTATGAAAAGGAAGGGTTGTAACGAGATAGCTTCGCATTTGGGGGTATCAAAACAAAAGCAAAATATGATGAAAGTAAAAATAAAATAGATAAACCCCATAATTTATTATATCATACCTCTTCATACTGAAACACTTATCACAATATTCTGTGGATCTATATTTAAAAAAAATTGTTAAACTTTGTGATATATTTCCATTCTATGGATGCCAGGCGTGAACGCAAACCCCACAATTTTATTATACCATACCTATTTAAGTTAAAACATACTTATCAAAGTATTATTATGTACATCTATATCAAAAACATTTGTAAACAATTTTTTTTTAATTTTTAAATTTTTTATAGTTCCATACTTTGTGGACCTGGCGCGAACGCAGACCCCACAATTTTTAATGAACCACCGTTCTGCCAGATCATCATACCCATTCCTTTGTCTCGATACATCTTCTATCATTATACGTAATCAGTTTTTTAAAATAGTCAACCATATAAGAGCCCCTATTCGTGACCAGACACACACACATACATACATTCAGCTTTATATTATATATATAATATAAAGCTGAAACTTTGTGGACACCCTGTATATATATATATATATATATATATATATATATATATATATATATATATATATATATATATATATACTTGCAGGGTTACCAAGCGTTACCCGGGTAAGGAAAAGTGTAGCATATTTTAATAAAAACTACTTTTATTTCATTTTCTCGATCTTTCTCCCTTCTGTTGTACACCTCCCTCTCCTCTGCCTAGCCCCTTCCTCTTTAGTTGGTCACACACAAAGACAACTTTACTTGATAAAATAGATTCTTCAAAGAATCAGTATTTTCTTTCCAAACAAGTACATAATAACACTGCCCTCCCCCTGATAATGAATAAATTTTTCTACCTTTTAGATATTATTTATCCAGGGTGATGAATATATATATATATATTTTTTTTTTTTTTTTTTTTTTTTTAATTGTTTTAAAACGATAAACACGGTTAATAGGGACTTTGCCTCGAAGCTCATTTTTTTATTTTTACTTAGAAAGTCGCCCATAATTTTTGGGGCGTATATAACATTTTATTTATTTTTATTATTTTTAAAACAATAATCTATGTACATGCGTGTTTCAAGGTAACTACCTCTCATCAGCGTGGCTTGACTGTTTCTAGGAATCGAACTCCATATATGAGAGAGAGAGAGAGAGAGTGTGAAAGAGAGAGAGAAAGAGAAAGAGAAGTAAAAAGGAACAAACTAAGTTATGTGTTCATCAACGTTTTGTCTTTATTGCAAGACTTTCTCTGAATGAATGAAATAAAGAAAATAAAACAACAGTCCAAATATTTAAAAACATACTTTTGATTTAATGAAATGTATAATCCTGTTTCATTTCTGAAACAGATAAAGTCGTTGGAAATCCGAAGGAGGGGGGGGGTAGCGTTATAGTGTTGTGAAAGTAAATTTTTCTCTTTTTTTTAATAATGCCATGTAGCGCGCGCACACACACACACGCATATATATATATATATATATATATATATATAACTTTATAGGTCTTTGTTATTCATCCAGGGCAATGCTATGTATATACATACATAAAATTTGTTAAGTCTTTGTTTTGTAGTTCTTGATTTTTAGTTAGACATAAAAACACAGACAACTGCCTATTATAATATATATATTAGTGTTGGGTTTTTGAAGCATGAAAACGATGTCACTTTTTGTATTTAAGATTTTATTTTTTTAGTATTTTTTATATTTGAAGTGGACCTCCGCTCTTGGTCACAAAAAATATCGAAATGAAATTTTCATTTTTTGCCCAGAGTGATGAAAACAAAGTTTCTGGCCATAGTTATCGTCTTTGAGTGGTTTCAAGCGAGGGCCACATCATGCCACCTCACATCTCCAAAGTCGGCTTGAAAGTTAATACCAAAGAGTGTGGTAATCCCGCTGGCTGACACTGGCTGTGGCAGCAGGACTCGGCACTGGCGCACAAGTCCATAGAGACCCAGGCTTGGCTTCAGAAGGAGTACTACGACTTTGTACCGTTCTCTCACTGTCCCCTCCTTCCCCGACCTGGACCTGATAGATTACTTTGTTTGGTTATATGTCGCAAACGTCACCAGCATGATCTTCCACAACACCAAAGCCAGGTCGCCGCCATTCGTCGAGTTATCACCGAGCTTCCACCAGTGCTAGTGGAAAAGGCATGCTCTAAGTTCCGGACCTGTATTGAGGCAGTGATTGAGGCCGAAGGCGGCTACATTGAATAGATGTCAGCTCTACTACATAATTAAGTTACCTGAATTGATTTTTTTCAATAGAAGTTTTAAAATCAAGCTGTAGTGTTGTTTTCTTTAGGGCGACATTTTTATCTTTCCACCTTGTATATCGTTATTGAGCTTATAATTCGTATTAAATTTGATTATTTTATAAAAGATATATAGCTTAAAAAAGTGAACATTTTTATATTCACTCCAAATTATTTATATATATATATATATATATATATATATATATATATATATATATAT
The DNA here is from genome assembly GCF_053919585.1 of Euprymna scolopes. NCBI lineage: Eukaryota > Metazoa > Mollusca > Cephalopoda > Sepiida > Sepiolidae > Euprymna > Euprymna scolopes. Next base: position 103,956,298 of record NC_136510.1, on the reverse strand, counting down.
ATATATATATATATACTCAACTAGCATTATTAAGTTAATAGCTATGCGATGAATAGATTTCTATTTTCACGCTAGCAATCCGACGTGTGGCCATCAGCGTGTGAGACGAACGTTTTTCAGCTTACTATTATTTCAGGTGGAGGCAATTAGCCCTGAAGACTGTCCTGACATCTGACCGGAAGTATCTTTCTTGCATAGTCAGCAGAGAGAGAGAGAGAGAGAGAGGGAGAGGGAGAGAGAGAGAGAGAGAGAGCAATGGACAGTCAAACATGATGGATATGGTCAACGGTAATGGACACGTGCAAACAGTCTAGTTCATTAGACGCTCGTCTATGTGTGCGTGCATCTCATTGTGCAGAAAGCTTCAAAGTAAAAGGAATATGCATACATACATATATATATACATACATACATATACGTACACACATACATATATATACATACATACATATATATACATACATATACGTACACACATACATATATATAAATACATACATATACGTACACACATACATATATATACATTTCAACCTGGCTTAAGGCACTTGCTAGTTTAGCCACACTGATGAGCTGTGATACAGCGAAACAGTCCGAAAAGAGTACAACATGAAACATATCAAGCCGCCTGGTGTTCCCCGGTCATAAATATGCTTAAATATGGCATTTTAATTTCTGCACATTTCGTATTTATTATTATTATTATTATTATTATTATTATTATTATTATTATTATTATTATTATTATAGAGCCAATTCGGTCGTAAAATACACTTAAAAATATTTTCATTCATGCACATTCCATATTTATTATTATAGAGCCAATACTCCATTGATTATTATATTGTACCCAATATATCGTAGTTCCATGTGTTTGTACATATATATACATATATATATATATACATATATATATATATCTTGTACATATACATATATATACATATATATATATATATATATATCTTATACATATATATACATATATATATCTTGTCGAAGTTTCGAAATCAAACCGGAACAGCAATCCGTCAGACAATTATATCTGATTTAAACTGGCTGATATTTTTCGTTTTGTCTTCCAACTATTTTATTGTCAGCAATAAAATTTATTTTTTACATTTTATCCGGATAAAAATAATATTACCACAAAGACAATTTTTTTCATATTAGAATAAACATACGCGTTTTCACATTTTGTCTTCAAATTTTGACCAATTAATAACCAATTATGTGTGTTCTAATAAAAGTTGAATTAATTTTTTTTTTTCAAAAACAAATGTTGAATTTATTATTATTTTCAGCATTTTTTTTTTTTTTTTACTTTGATTTAGAATTTTAGAGTAACTAATTAAACAACAGGAAACTACATCCGACTTTTTTTGAAGTGTCGGGGGCCACATGTGTTGAGATACCCACGAAAGAGGCCATAGGTCATGAAAGATTTAAAGAAAAAACTGAATAAAACTTGTTTTCATGTCGGGGTTATTTTGCTGACATTATTATCTTCGTCCTCCATATTGTTTCTTTTCAATTAATTAAGTTTCGAGTTTAGCCATCAGGATTTTTTTTTGTCAGCGACAGCAATGAAGACTTTGATGAAACCTGTTTGTTGAATGAGAGTTTTTGCATTGCATTCAAAATCAATTTTAATATAATTTTTATTTATTATTGTTTTTATATATATTTTTTATTTATAATTGTTCTTACTATATTTTTATTTACTTATTATTGTTTTTGATATATTTTTATTTATTATTGTTTTTAATATATTTTTATCTACTTATTATTTTTAATACATTTTTTGTTTATTATTGTTTTTATATATTTTTATTTACTTATCATTGTTTTA
>NC_136510.1:103921946-103949446 GCF_053919585.1 Euprymna scolopes | reverse complement strand
CGGCTCGAAAAGCAGTCTTTAGCTGTATTTTTCAAATCTACAACTGCTGGCGGACACCGCTGATTACGTTACGTTCGCGAAAGTCAGTTCATACTAAAAGAACCTCTGACACTGTTTTAGAGAGTTTTTAACTTATTTACCAAAATTTAACATTCATCAGAGTCCGCAACCATTTGTCTTCTCCAAATACAGACATAAACACTGTGTTCTTCGAAATGATTAAATAAAAAAACTAAAATGTCAAACCATTTCGTACTGCAAACCTAACCCACCACTTCTTATATTTCCGCATTTTCTTTTCTCTTTGTGGGAGTCGATTGCTGTGCTACTACACCAAATTGAGCGACAGCAACGCGTGGCATGGTAAAGCTAGTATATATATATATATATATATATATATATAGTAAGTTATAAATATATATGGCAATTAAGCTACTATATATATATTCTGTGTCGTTTAATTGCCATATATATTTTATAACTTACTACCTAGCTCTACCTACGTATTGAGCATTGTTGAAGTAAATACTTAAAGTTTACGCATAAATTTATACTTTCGTATATTTATGTGATTAAATGAAGTAGTCATATATATATATATATATATATATATATATATATATATATATAAGGAACTGTGTGTGTGCGCGCGTGCGTGCGTGTGCGAGAGAGAGAGAGAGAGAGAGGGACAGAGTTCTCTATTGACTCCACAACGGCTAGGCCGATCTTTATGAAATTTCACACAAATGTATTTTATGTATTTGGCAGTGTTCTTAGAAAGGGTTTACATAGGAATATATTCGATAAGTATCGATAATCGAAAAAATCAAATGAAAGAAGGAACAGGCGATTTTGACTAAAGTTAACGCCTTATATAGCTTAATATCACCAGTGCACCTGAAAATTTTTATTACCGCACAAGCAGAAAGGCCCGATGTATAAAATCAACAGTAAATTCTTTGATATAACAGGGGCGCATTCGAAATGAATGTTTGTGTTTAGAGCACAATTGAACCATGATACTTGAGTTTTGTAATTTAAACTTTAATTCGAGCAATTATATAAAAAATAATTTTATAAAATCAACAGTACATTCTCTACAATGCAATGTAAACTACAATGAATTATGGACTAAGTGACTAAGTTAAACCATGTGAAACTTGCACCGTGGTGGGTCCCTGACTAGAGTAGGCAATTAATCGATTTGATTGAAAAATGGGCGATTTCACCGATTTTTATGGCAATAAAAATAAGGGAGTGTGAAACATTCGTTGATCATTCGTCGAGTCTCCCTGCTAGTGCATGTATAATTCATATTTGAATTGAACAAATGAAGCAAGCATTGTCCCCCGTGAGTGCACAGTGAACGAGGCATAAAAAAATGACTAAGTTCAGCATTCCCCACCTCCCAATTTAACCCCAAATGTTCTCAGAGGACGTCAAATCCTGGTGAATGCGTATTTTTAGCAAAATACGCATTCACCAGGATTTGACGATTAGTAATTTCGAAAAGGGGGAGAGGTAACAACTATTTGTAAATACAGAAAAACTATTTTAGCGCGTATGGGCGACCATGGATGAATTGATATCACGTAACAACAAATTGCCGAAAAACATTATCTTATTTTTACCAAAATATGATAATTTTTTTTCGGCAATTTGTTGTTACGTGATATCAGTTCATCTATGGTCGCACATACGCACTAAAATAGTTGTTCTGTATTTACAAACAATTGTTACCTCCCCCCCTTTCCGAAATTACTAATTAAGTCTTGTAAATCCTTCCGTAGTTCCTTAAATTTCGTTAAATTTTGAATCTTTGAATTTTAACATGGGATTTCTACATAATGAGGTAAAAGATGAAATTATTTGAAATTCAGGTATTATTGTTCTAATATTTTTGCATATTCTTATAGCAAATTATCCTAAATCTTACTTGGACGAGAAAAAAAATTAATTGATTCAAAAAGCTTTAAAAAAATATTGATTCAAAAAGCTTTTAAAAAATTAATTGATTCAAAAAGCTTTTAAAAAATATTGATTCAAAAAGCTTTTAAAAAATTAATTGATTCAAAAAGCTTTTAAAAAATATTGATTCAAAAAGCTTTTAAAAAATTAATTGATTCAAAAAGCTTTTAAAAAATTAATTGATTCAAAAAGCTTTTAAAAAATATTGATTCAAAAAGCTTTTAAAAAATATTGATTCAAAAAGCTTTTAAAAAATATTGATTCAAAAAGCTTTTAAAAAATATTGATTCAAAAAGCTTTTAAAAAATTAATTGATTCAAAAAGCTTTTAAAAAATATTGATTCAAAAAGCTTTTAAAAAATTAATTGATTCAAAAAGCTTTTAAAAAATTAATTGATTCAAAAAGCTTTTAAAAAATATTGATTCAAAAAGCTTTTAAAAAATATTGATTCAAAAAGCTTTTAAAAAATTAATTGATTCAAAAAGCTTTTAAAAAATTAATTGATTCAAAAAGCTTTTAAAAAATATTGATTCAAAAAGCTTTTAAAAAATATTGATTCAAAAAGCTTTTAAAAAATATTGATTCAAAAAGCTTTTAAAAAATATTGATTCAAAAAGCTTTTAAAAAATTAATTGATTCAAAAAGCTTTTAAAAAATTAATTGATTCAAAAAGCTTTTAAAAAATATTGATTCAAAAAGCTTTTAAAAAATATTGATTCAAAAAGCTTTTAAAAAATATTGATTAAAAAAGCTTTTAAAAAATATTGATTCAAAAAGCTTTTAAAAAATTAATTGATTCAAAAAGCTTTTAAAAAATATTGATTCAAAAAGCTTTTAAAAAATATTGATTCAAAAAGCTTTTAAAAAATATTGATTCAAAAAGCTTTTAAAAAATTAATTGATTCAAAAAGCTTTTAAAAAATATTGATTCAAAAAGCTTTTAAAAAATTAATTGATTCAAAAAGCTTTTAAAAAATTAATTGATTCAAAAAGCTTTTAAAAAATATTGATTCAAAAAGCTTTTAAAAAATATTGATTCAAAAAGCTTTTAAAAAATTAATTGATTCAAAAAGCTTTTAAAAAATTAATTGATTCAAAAAGCTTTTAAAAAATATTGATTCAAAAAGCTTTTAAAAAATATTGATTCAAAAAGCTTTTAAAAAATATTGATTCAAAAAGCTTTTAAAAAATATTGATTCAAAAAGCTTTTAAAAAATTAATTGATTCAAAAAGCTTTTAAAAAATTAATTGATTCAAAAAGCTTTTAAAAAATTAATTGATTCAAAAAGCTTTTAAAAAATATTGATTCAAAAAGCTTTGAAAAAATATTGATTCAAAAAGCTTTAAAAAATATTAATTAATTGCAAAAGCTTAAAAAAAATTAATTGATTCACAAAGCTTTAAAAATATTAATTAATTCCAAAAGCTTTAAAAAAAAATAATTGATTCACAAAGCTTTTAAAAAATACTGATTCAAAAAGCTTTAATAAAATATTAATTAAGTCAAAAAGCTTTAAAAAATTAATTAATTAAAAAAGCTTTAAAAAATATTAATTGGTTCAAAAAACTTTGAAAAAATATTGATTCAAAAAGCTTTAAGAATATTAATTAATTCCAAAAGCTTTAAAAAAAATTAATTTATTCAAAAAGCTTTTAAAACAATATTTAATTGCTTTATCTCTTGATACAAAAAAAAAAAATCAAGGTGGGTGGTATGTGTGTGTGTTTAATTTAAAATTCTATTAAAAATAGTAGAAAACGTTTTATATTATTTTGCTTTTCACGTAATAAAATTCAGGCTTTTATCTTTCTGGAAAAAAAAGGTACTCACGGATAATGGATTTTAATAGATTTTAATTGGTTTTAAGAAACAACTTGGTTGCTCTTTCACTTCTTCGCCGCCCCTATTTTTATGGAAAACATCGATTCAAGTAACTTGATTATGTAGTAGAGCTGACATTTATTCAATATAGCCGCCTTTAGCCTCAATCACCGCCTCGATACAGGTCCGGAACTGGGAGCATGCCTTTTCCACAAGCGCCGGTGGAAGCTTGGCAAATACTCGGCAGATGGTGACGATCAGGCTGACTTTGGTGTTGTGGGAGGTCATGTTGGTGATGTTCTCGACGTATGACTAAACGAAGTAGTCCAGCAGGTTTAAGTCGAGGGAGGAGAGAAATAATAAAGAAAGGTACAAAGTCATAACACTCTTTCTGAAGCCAAGCCTGAGTCTCTTTGGACTTGTGAGCCGCATCGAGTCCCGCAGCCACACACAGTGTCTACCAACGGTCACGTGATTGCATCAGGAGATTATCACACTATTCAGTACATCCAAGTACATTTTAGTGTTGACTTTCAAGCCGACTTCAAAGATGTGAGGTAGCATGATGTCGCCGTCATTTAAAACTACACCAAAGACCGTAACCGTGGTCGTAAACTTTGTTCAGCTGTGCCCCCAAGCATTGAATCGTCCGTATTTTCATTTTGAGGGTGCTGGCAATTGTCCTGTTGTCATAACTTGGATCGGCAGAGAGCATGAGTTGTACAGCGGCGCATCTCCAATCTCGCTCGTTGAACAATTTGTCACTTTCAGGCATGATAGAAGACTTATCACTCTTGGGATATATACAAAACTGCCCAACTAGTAGATGGTCTTTAACAACACATCATCAAACAGAAATGGGATCATTCCGTCTTCTCTAGGACAACAATTTCATCGTTCCACACTAGGGGAAGAGAGAGAGAGAGAGAGAGAGAGAGAGAGAGAGAGAGAGAGAAGGAGAGAAAGAAACGCGTATATATATATATATATATATATATATATATATACTCATAAACACACATACACGTATATATATATATAAAACACATATACATATATGCATAAATATATATATAACACATACATACATAACACACACACACATTATATATATATATATATATATATATATATATATATATATATACATACATACATACATACACGCACACGCACACACACACATTCAGATAAGCCAGTAAGAAATTTTTAAACTTCGCAAGACATTCAATTAAAAGAATTTTAATATTTAATTTTGATCTTTTAGTATTATTTTTTATGCAAAACAAGTGCAGCAGTAAGAAGCAGCTACTTATTAGTATTAACTAATAGAATAGTACTGTTAGTTAAACTACTACTAAAAGTAGTAGTAGTAGTAGTAGTAGTAGTAGTAGTAGTAGTAGTAGATAATAATAATAATAATAATAATAATAAGAAGAAGAAGAAGAAGAAGAAGAAGAAGAAGAAGAAGAAGAAGAAAAGGACGAAGAAGAGGAAAAAGAAAAAGAAGAAAAAGAAAAAGAAGAGGAAAAAAAAGGAGGAGGACAAGAAGAAGAAGAAGAAGAAGAAGAAGAAGAAGAAGAAGAAAAGGACGAAGAAGAGGTAAAAGAAGAAGAAGAAAAAGAAGAGGAAAAAGAAGGAGGGGGACAAGAAGAAGAAGAAGAAGAAGAAGAAGAAGAAGAAGAAGAAGTCAAACTCTGTTATTTTGACTTTTATTTGTGATATTTGATCCGAGACGAATTTAGTTAAAATCCTAATTCTAAATTTATAAAAATGAACTGCAATATATTAATTTTTAACTAAAAGAATACATTTCAACTCTGATGAAAAAAAACTGGGGGGGGGGGGGGGAATAAAACTCCAAGGCCGATGATCTTTTCCGAAAATGTTTCGATGACATCTCGCGTCATATTCAGTGTCTTTTTTCCGCATGGTCGATTCTCAAGGCTCGTGCCCTTGTCCATGAAACTGACAACTAAAGAACGGTCAAGCATGAAGCATTTCAATGCGCATCACATTTCCGTTTTGTAAACCTACGTCCAAAAGCGTAGGCTATTTGGCACAAAACATTGATGCCTGCTATATGTTTTGACAATAAAACGCCCCCTCCCCGTCGCCCTCTCACTTTCTACGGACAACAACGGAACGGATCGTAAGTACAGATAATTGAATATTCATGTTTGTCAGATGCAAAAGAAAAACTTTTAGTGAAGCCCTTCAAACGGAGATTCGGACAATGTCCACTGCAATGAACATAAGTGTCCAGTTTGCTTTCTGCCAAAGCTGAACCTTATGTAGCCATTTTGACAATCGGCCAAAAGAAGACGATGGTCAGTCTCGGGCAACTGATGGTCAGTGGCTATTGACATAAGATATTTAATGTTGTCAGATACAGAGGACTGCCTCAGCTAGGGATGTTCTGAAACGGCCTTTAAAGCGATCCGGCCACTGTCCAACGGAATGAATGCAAGTGTCTTCCGGAATTTATCCACTCAACTAATGCATCGGTTCCTGCAGCGTCGAAGACTTTCAACTGACGGTTTTCCTTGCCTCGCTGAAATAGAGCAAAGATGGAATTTTTAGATTTTCTCATAAATGGTTAAGTTTTCTGTGGAAGATGCTTTCTTCTTATCCTGCCAACTCGGATCTATCACATCAGGAAGTTTCACGGTGGATCCGATTGGAATTCTACTGGAAAAAGAAGTGCGTTCTTTGAAAAAAAAATTTGTTTTTGAAAATTATTCCTTCCGATATGTGAAGATTGAATTTGTATCCAAATTATTCCTTCTGATATGTTTTTCTTTTTTGTTTTTGTTTTTTTACAAGGGAGTCACTACTTATAAAGGTCCGAAGGCCACTCGAGGATAAAGTGTACGGTAGTAGTGTAGAAATCATTAATAGTCTAAGTTGGGTAGAATTATATTATTTAAGAGGACGGTTCAACAAGAACTTGTTTACATTGGACTTGAAGGCTATCATGTTGTATTCAATTGGGAAGTAGCCTAGCAAAACAGTTCCCGAGGCGGGCAGTTCTAGGAAAGAAACTTTGTTCATGGAATCTGAATTTATATTTAGGCACAGATAGAGAGTGGACGGAATTGTTTATAGTGGTTGTATCTAGTACACTGTTTTTCCTTTTGTGAAAGTTCGGCAAGGGGGGCATAGATTGGAGCTCGGACGAGTGAAGATTGAATCTGTATCCATGTTTTCAGAAAATCCATTTTATGGTTAATTTTTGGTTGGGTTGCCTTGATTTACAGCATATCAACCTTCTTTGGGTTATTTCATGTCAAATTCGGTCATTTTGGTAAAAGACTTTATATCTTCAAATATTTATTTATTGTGTTTGGTTTGGTTGTTTTGTTTTATAATATATCAACCCTTTTTGAGTTATTTAATGCTGAAATTTTTTGTTGGTTTGGTTGTTTCTTTTTATGGCATATCAACCCTTTTCTGTTCTATTTAATGCTGTATATTAGAAAACTTGTGACTCGTTGGATCAGTACTTATATTTCTCTCTCTCTCTCTCTCTCTCTCTCTATATATATATATATATATATATATATATATATATATAAGAGAAGAGAAAGAAAATTATAACTGTAAGTTGAACTTTACAATCAAAATTTATTGTTCGACTGAATACTCCAAAAAACAATTTACAAAGTTCATATTCCGCAGAATTTCAAAGAATGCTATTCTTATTATTATTCTCATCAGAGGACATAAAGAAATCAGCAAATTATATTTGTAGCAATACTAGAATTTGCTAGTTAAGGCATTAAGTTAAACCGCAAAGTCTTAAATATAATAATTATAAATATATATATATAGAGAGAGAGAGTTTTATTTCCTGTTGTTTCTGTTGCTGCATGGAGAGTTTTCCAAGAAAATACCTTTTTAAAAACTTGTTGGCTTATCTTGTTTTTTATTTTGGGACTCTTAAAAGTATAAACAAAGCAAATGTTGAAGACAAAAAGAAGATAAGCAAACGATTAACTCGTCTATGTGAAAACGTATATTCTAGATTGAAAGTTGGGTTGAAAAGATTCTTCTTAGATATTTTTATACCATTTTTTTTATTAGTAGACAAACAATATCAAAAAGAGACTTATCTTGACAAACCGTTAAAAGGCTTTTCACCTCTTGTAAGATTAAGGGGGAGTGGGAGCACGGAATAAAAATAGAATCAAATAAAAGAACACAATCTGAAAACTCTAATGTTTTGTTTCCTAAGTCAAATATATTTATCCTGGCTATTGATTAGAACTTGTTTTTCTTCATCATTTTGGTCTTAAGAGGTTGAGTGATGAGAAAAAAAACAAAAACAAAAAAAAAGGGTAAATTACGAAGAGTGTGTTAGGTAAAAATTGGCCGTTGGTAGAGTGGGTTTGGGGGTGTGGTGGGAGACGAATTATTAAAAGAGAATTTCGAAATCTTTAATCTTTCCAAAAAACAATCATATCGAAATGAATAACGGCGAAATTTGGACTGATTCCTCGCATTAACGGTCAATTCGAAAAAGCTTATTTCAAGTACATTCAACTTTACACAACCGATACGCCATCTTATATATATATATATATATATATATATATATATATATATATATATATATATATATATATATACACACACACACAAACAATAGGACAACAATAGTATGAAATGAAGACACAAAAACTATATATTGGTAGATATAGAATGGATCATTTATTGAATAATGGAATACAAGCAAAATTTGGGGGATAGAAGGGACTCTTTATGCCAGGGCACTCAATATATATATCTACCAATATATAGTTTTGTGACTTCATTTCATACTCTTGTTGTCCTATTGTATAAGCTCCAATAATAATTGTTGAGCTTGCCATTATCCAGATAAGTCTCCTCTTGTGGAATTGAACTCTCTCTTTTCCTCTTACGCATTAAGCTGTGTGTGTGTGTGTGTGTGTGTGTGTGTGTGTGTGTGTGTGTGTGTGTGTGTGTCTGATACTGGCCAGCATTAAGAATTCATTATATAATGTTATGAATTGAAGTTAAAAAAAATCTTAATGTTGCAATATTTTAAGTTACAACTTTATTAAATTTTTTACTAGAATATCTTCTCCTTTTCTTTTCCAGTTTTCACAACTAGTCGTTTACTTTTCCATGTTTAAGCTTAACCATATTACTTTTTATGCTCGCATTCTTCTATTGTAATCCATGATATTTCCAGGCTTCCGGTAAATTCACTTGTTCTTTGTTTAATTTCAGTCTTATATTTTGCCCCCATAAACATAGCATAGAAATATGTAATAACAATGTACGGCACTCGTCTGCTTTCAATAAAATCCCCAAATTACCTCCCTTTCATTCTTTGATTCTCTGTTTCACTTGTTACTTCTCTTTTCACGAGAGTGATGAATTGTTAGCAACAGTATATATATATATATATATATATATATATATAATCATTCAAACACAGTAATGTACACCTGTTGCCAAGGTCTCTGGTAAAATGGTGGAATCGTTCTACCGCTCCAGTAGATAGCTCACTGCAAATGTAATTCTCTTTCTATATAAAATCCAAGTCCATCCAAGGATGGAGTACTGTTGCCACATTTGGACAGGAGCTGCTAGAAGCAGCGTATCCTGTCTTGACAGAGTACAAAATAGACTTCGTAGCTTAGTGAGGAATGCTATTTTCTCTTCCCTGCAACCACTTTCCCACAGAAGGGACATTGCGAGCCTGTCTTTACTTTATCATTATTTCCATGGCAAGTGCTGGACTGAGCTCCAATCTCTGGTCCCCCCTCGCCAATCTTTCATGAAAAACACCCATCTAGCTGAAACCACTATCAATAACTTTCCCCACTCATTGACTGTGTCGAAGTCAAAACGTAGATTCCATGATTCTTCTTTCTTAGAATTGCTCGCCTGTGAAACTCTCTTCCGTTTGCCTGCTTCCCAGCTGACTACAACGTGGTTGTTTTCAAGTCCAACATAAACAAATTCTTGATGAACCACCCCCTTAAATAACCCAATCTACCAAATTTCCATTACTAACGATTACTACGACATTATCCCATTGACTACTGTACATTCAATAACCCTTATCCTCGAGTGGCCTCCGGACCTTGATAAGTGGTGACTTCTATGTAAAAAAAAAAAAGAAAAAAAGTAAATAAAAAAAATTCTTGCGTTTTCTAATCTTCACTTTCTGGAACTGCTAGAAAATTTCGCCAACCAACTGCTTCCTTTCAGACTTATGACATCCTTAACAAGGATATCGGCTCAATGACACACAATCATAAGAAGCAAGACCATACAAAAAAAAAACATTTGAGGAACTTTACTTTTGCATCTGACCTTGCAAAAAATTATAGACGCCACATAAGTAGAGTAATTTTAACCATTTAAATGATTGATTTTCAGTGAGTACCCAACATTCATGGCCTTATGCCATATAATCTAGTCTATTTCTACTAATTGAGGTCTTGAATTGATTGGAACAGAAGGGCTATCTTTACTTTTTTCCCCCCCCCCACAAGAAAACAAGTGTGCTTTTACGCTAGGAACAGTAATATGAATACAGGTTTAGAATTCAAGGCTGAATTTGTTTTGATATGGTATGAATCAATAGTTGAATTAAAAAAAAATAAATATTAGTTATTTATTGTTTGAGAAAGAAAGCTTTTGAAAACAAACAATTTTGATTCCAATTGGTGACTGCAAAATGGAAGAGAAAAGGATTATCACAGAGTCGGGAGGGGGACGTCCTGTGCACTTGCAGCTGCAGTACATAAAGATGTAAGAGTAAGATTAATGTCGACATATAAAAATGTAATAGAAGCAAACAATGGAAAAAAAACATCTTTTTTTGTTTGTGCGTTTTTGGTTGTGAAAAAACCCGCAGAAGAAAATGCTTCAGCTAATGCTAGGAGAATTGACCAGCCGAATAAGAACAATTAAATGTGCCTTTTCAGTCTGATGTGAAATTTTTTTTTTTTACATGGGGGGGGGGGAGGGGTCACCACTTATCAAGGCCGGAAGGCCACTCAGGGATAAGGGTTATTGCGTGTACAGTAATCAATGAGATAGTATTGTAGTAATCATTAGTATTGGGGGTTTTGATAGAGTGTCTTACTTAAGGGGGCGGTTTGTCAGGAGTTTGTTTATGTTGGACTTGAAGACGTCTAAGTTGTAGTCAGGTGGGAAACAGGCAAGCGGCAGAGAGTTCCACTGGCGTGCAGTTCTAAGAAAGAAGCTTTGCTCATGGAATCTACGTTTGGATTTAGGCACAGATAAAGAGTGGGGAAAATTATTGACAGTAGTTTCAGCGAGACGGGTGTTTCTCATGAAAGATTGGCGAGGGGGGACGAGGGGTTGGAGCTCAGACGAGCACCTGCCCTGGCAGTCTCAACAAAGATATCTGCTTCATCACACATAATCATAAGAAGGAACATCATGTAAAAAGATCTGAGAAACTTTATAGAATTTTGCATGTGATTCCGCTAAAAATCGATAGGGGCCAATAGGTTAACTGTAAATAAGCGTAGTTTTAGCCATTCAAAATATTTGATCTTCAATGAGTATTCAACAGTCATGGCCTCACACCATATAATCTAGTTCAACTCATTGAAGTTTTGGATGATAAGGAGTATATTTACTTAGCCTCTTCACGGGATAACAAATGTGCTGTTACACTAGAGCCAGGATCAAATATTTCTCAACCTACTAAGGCCACCATTGAGCTGCTGGGGCACCAGGAATTTAACCCGGGTCTCTCTCTTTTCATGCAAATGAGGAGATGCTTCATAGGAGTATTAGATTCTTGGCACTAGGAGGATTATTGCTCTCATATGATTGCTGTCATGTATAAGCTGAATTATTAGAAGCTATGTCAGATCTAACTGTTTGAGGAACTTTATAGTTGTTCGTCTGTACCTATTAAGTTCAATAAGGTCCACTGAATTACGGGTACTTCTGCCAGTATATACATGTTACACTAAGTACATATACACGCGTAAACCATGCTGATTGGCATACGGAATCACATATTTGTTGAAAATGCTTAATACTCATCGTGCTTTAATTTAGTGACATTCTTGGTGGTTATTCTTAAAACTATTAATACCCTGTTTTTGTCCAGGTATTTTTTGGTTGTTGACTTTTCCGAATAATAAAAAGTAAGATTCCATTTCCGGGATTCTATTTTCTCCTTCACCAGACTTTTCCCAGGAAATTTTGATGCTGACAACATATTTTTGCAAGTTGACAGTCCCCGACCGACACCAAACCTTGTCGACCTCTTCTTATTCTGACATTTTGTAGGCTTTGCGAACCGTAGCCAAGCAAGATAGATGGTTTGGAGAAATCTATTCAATTCAAAATTTGTATTTTACGCAAATACCGGTGAAGTCCACAGAAAAAAAAAAGAGACTGAAATAATTTTAAAAATATATATTAACAAAAAAAAATATATATATATATATATTTAATAAAAATAAACAGAAAAACGCTGCACTGGAAACCTTTCAGAGTTTGAGTATTTTTATTATATATTTAAAAAAAAATTTTTTTTAAGATAAGCCAGAAATATATGTTTCCACTTTTTAAAAAGTTTTATTTTTTTTTTATTCCTATTAAACAAATAGACATGTAAACAAAAGAAATCTCTGCTTCATTTTGATAAGGTTTTTTGGAATGAGGATTCACTGTGAGGCTTTGTGATAAGAAAATGGTTGACGTTTCTGTGAACAAATATACATCAACTCCAATGATATACAAACCAGAAATATCTGCCTTTATTATATAATTTCGAACTTTTATAAAAAGCAGTACATGGCTGAAGAACTGGACTACTTTGCATTTACTGAGTACACGTAATGTACTTGCAATAACCCTTATCCCTGAGTGGCTTCCGAGCCTTGATAAGTGGTGATCACTGTGTAAAGCTACCCTAATTACCTCCCTTTTTCTGTGACTCATTAATATACTACAACTACATAATTTATATTTAAAATCATCTTGATTTTTCCCTTGTAAATTCAGTCTCAATAGAAATATAAACACCGGCGTTACAGATAATTTCTGTATTATAACAATTTCCGCATGTTTTCAGAATATAAATTACTCTTATTGGATCTCTAAATCTCCTACATTAATTCCGACATACCTGACTCTCATGAAGCTTTTATATTGACAGGAAGTCGGTGTAACTTTTACTCAGACAAAAATATCTGTTACCACTCTCTTATCAATCAGCAGGACTTTCGATTTATTAAGCACTTTTTTCATCTTTTAAAATTCAAACCATTATCACAGCACAAGCAGAAAGGCCAGGTATATGAAATCAAAAAAAAGTTACTTCATATGACAGGAGTCCGTTCGAAATGAACGTTTCTGTTTAGAGCACAATTGAACAATGATACTAGATATTTGCATTTTAAACTTTAATTTAATCCATTATACATAAAAATGTTAAGCAATCAACAGTAGGTTCTCTGCAGTGCAATGTAGACTACAATGTATTGTGGACTAAGTCACTGCGTAGATGCATCTGAAGGTTCCTCTTTGTGCACCACAATGGGTTCCTAACTAAAGCTGACAACCGATCGATTTGATTGAAAAATGGACGATTTCACCGATTTCGATGAAAATAAAAATATACAATTGTGAAATGTTTGTTCATCATCATTCAATACCGGGCAACGTCGAATCTCCCTGCTAGCATATATATGATTCTGCAAACATATATGAAAAGAATGCAGATATAGATATATATATATATATATATATATATATATATATAACTTAGGTATGAAGAGATTTAAATAGATATTTCCATTCATCGGACCATTCAAGCACGTTTCCTTCACTTCCGGAACGGCCACTTTTCATCTCGGATATATTTCCGTACTGTCGAATCAGATTACAAACGGGAAGCAATATTTTACCCACGGAGCCTTGCACCAAACGAAGCCCCTAAGTCCTCCATCCTCCATCATCCGCAGCATCCCCCACTTCTTTTATTCATCTTATTCTGCTTCCATCCAAAGACCTTTACATGCGCATTACTTACGATATATATATATATTACACACACACACACACACATACACACACACACACACACACACACACACATACATGCTGGCAATAATCCATGGGGCTGAGCTCAAGTGATCGACTCACCTACTTATGTTTTTCTCTGTTCGGTTTTTATATGAATTAGCTTGATAAAAATACTGGCAAGTGTGTCAAAGAGCGAGGTGACTCCGAAACAACCAAAGCTTTTTGCTCCCTTAAAACTGTTTTCCGAAAGACGGATGGAGTGGGTGGGATTGTGAGAATGAGTCAGGGTCAGATTTAGGGGGGGGGGAGCATGTCATGTATAAAGTATGAACGGGTGTGGTGAATGCTGGCCAGACACAAATGGAAGTTTTATAGAGATGAAAGTGATTAATATCAAAGAAGCCTATCTTATGATTAACAATACAAATATATATATATATATATATATATATATATATATATATATATATGTATATATGTATGTATACGGATCAAAAGGAACCTTGTATATTAAATATATATATTTATATACACGCACATACAATATATATATATATATATATATACATATATATATATATACATTTACATATTTGGTTTATGGTTAAGTATATAGATGTATATGTAAAAGATGAAAACTAACCTTATAAACACATAAGATATGTATATAAAATAAGGACGAATGATTATTACATGCACAGACGCATTTTGTATGTGTATATATATATATATATATATATATATATATATATATATATATATATATATATGAGTTCATGCATCAGGAATTGAATATATCTTTATAAAGGACGAAAGGAAACAATGCGAATGCACATTATATATATACCAGAATTGGTGTCCGGCGTGGTCATTTTTGTAACTTTGACCCCTATTATGACCTCTTGAAATGTATTGTTTTGGGCTAAGATTTGAGTTATTAAGTTAGATCTATGCCCAAGGAAACTATATCTACAATTTCAAGTGTTTAGACCCAAAATTGTCGGAGGAGTTTGGTAGAGTTCTCAAAGGTTAAATCGTTGAACTTTGACTCCTTAACAGCCAAATTTTTGCCCGAAAACCGATCACATTGATATTGCCAAATCTCAAGTCTGTAGACTGAAAATTGACAGACTTATTGCGAAGGAAAATGTACGCAGACAGACACTTTCACACACTCACACACATATATTTATACATTGTTTGTTTCTTTGTTATACAAACGTGCATATATGTTTCGGTGGATTCCCTATATATATATATATATATATATATATATATATATATATATATATATATATATATCCCTCTTGACCATCCCTCTTGACCATCCCTCTTGAAGAAGCCCGCATAAATCGGGCGAAACGTTGAGCATCCAGGTCCTTCCACCTCGATTTTATTTCATATATATATATATATATATATATATATATAGACAGAGAGAGAGAGAGAGAGAGGGGGGGAGGGACAGTAAAATGATTCATAATTTATAATTAAAAATCGGTTTCAAAAGGAAAAACAACCAAAATCAAATAATTTTACGATCGTTTCGGAAACGATGTTTTAATTGAAATAGACAATACGTCTTGAACAATAATTTTATCATTTCATTTTCATCAGCAAAAATATATAGGTTTTAGATGTTCAAAAGTAGGGTCTAATTAATACAACGAGGTTGTTAGATAGTGCTCGATAAAAAGAGCGAAACTTCGTCTCTTTCCTTTTATTTTCTTTGGCATCGAATGATTCAGAGTCTTGACTGAAACAGATGGCTGTTTGTAGCGATCAAATGCAACTGTTTACTCTCGAATAAATAATTAAAAAATATACATATATATGTATATATGCAAACATATACAGGCATATAAGCAGCAGTTTAGGAATATATATATATATATATATATATATATATATATATATATATATATATATATATATACACATCCTTCACTGGACTATCTATTCATGTGAAATCTTTTTATCATTTTTCTTTTACCTCCTACTCCCCTTACCTCACCCTTTTTTTTAACCAAGTAAGATCTGTGACTTACTTGTAGTTTCATTAAATACTTTTACATGCAAAATCCGATCCCGCCTTTTGCTAATTCCTGCCCTCTGATGAGAAGGAGAGTATTTCTTCGAAACTCCGCTGATTAAGGACTATCCACTTGTGCTTCCTTTTTAAAATTAAATATGTTTTTACCTCTTTTTCAAGATATCTTTTAACATGTTTTATTAATCATTTGTTCATATTATAAGCTCTATTTCCTTTTCAGTTTTATTGAGCTTTTACATCTGGTTGAGATTACTTTACTTGTAAATATTAACTCTTTAATATTTATAATATATTTTAAGTTTACCATTTTGATTACCTTGGTAAACTTATTGTACTTTTTATTTCTTTATATATATATATATATATATATATATATATATATCAGTAACGTACAGGGAACATTTTCAGGGAAAGTGCTCAAGTGCAAAAAACAACAAAAATATAGTAATGCAAACCGTCTCGGTGGAGCACTGGCCTACACTACTGTAGTGGCATCCCTTAGAACCCCCCCCCCGTCCCTCAGCAAGAGATATCCCTTCTGTTTACATAGAATGCCTTCTCAACCGAACGTGAACAGTCTCCAAGATCTTTAGATGGAATAGTAACTCGTGGTCACTCATTATTTCATTTAAAGAGCTTGGTGACTGTTCACGTTGGGTTAAGAAAGCTTTTCTCTGTAAACAGAAGGAATGCCTCTTGTGCCTGAGCGTGATTAGTCTCTAGGATCTTCAAGTAATATAACGTTGTTTTATTTTAATCGCCAAATGTATTTTTTTCCTTTTTACCCCCCCCCATACATAACGTAACGCAACGTGATTTTATTTGTACATATTTTTGAATCCCACTCTTCCCCCTCCCCCCCACCAAAACCCCCTCAATACAGCTTTGAGAAAGCGAGGGCGAAACCGGTCAGCTGACTCCCCGATTTGTTTTTCTCCCCTTCTGTTCATCCCGCTGACTTTATTTAAGTGTTCCCGTCATGGGTTGCTATATATATATATATATATATATATATATATATATATATATATATATATATATATATATATATAGTTCTGTGAAGCATGTCCATGCGTCTGAAGTACAAATAAGTATATGATTTTGCAAGTACGTATGCGAACTCGTCAGTAAAACATTCAAAGATGCCAAACGAGTATATACGCAGAGACATACACGCGTATACAGACTTATATGCACACACACACACACATGAGTATGAGCGCATATCCATATACACAGATTTATATATAGGGGCGTGTGTGATAAAACGCATTATCGGCACAGTAATAGCAAGGCATATGTTTTCAGAATATATCATTCACACACATACACACACAATTGATTGAATGATTTTGCGCTACAAAATAGGGACTGTCAAGAATTGTGCCAGTTAGCTTACGTAAGGAAATAAATGGTAAGATGGTCAACATCATTAGATTTGGAATATATTCTTTTCATTTATTTTATATGCTTGCTAATTATATTCATAAATTAAACGATTAACATGAATAAAAGGTGAAATATAATTGAAGAAATATATTTATAAATTAATAAATTTAAGATTAAGGGAAGTGGTGTTTGATCAAGACTGCTGAGGAGCCATGATTTAATATACTGTTTTGTTTTAAACAACTGATGATCCCTTAAATTACCATTAGTACTAGAGTGAATTCGAGAGAACAAGTTGATGCATTGACTGCAGGTTATTAAATGATTTAATGACTAAATAGTTTTCGAACGAATGATAAAAAAATATAAAAATTAAATAAGTTTTTTATATATTTTTAAAGGTTAAAAAAAATTCCAAGACTATATATATATATATATATATATATATATATATATATATATATATATATACTAGCAAAAGTACCCGTCGTTGACTAGGTTCAAAAACAGCCTGCAGAAAATGGACTCTGATTTATGAAAGTATGATAAGTTATGAAAAGGAAGGATTGTAAAGAGATAGTTTCGAATTTGAGGGTATCAAAACCAAAGCAAAATATGATGAAAGTAAAAATAAAATAGATAAACCCCATAATTTATTATACCATACCTGTTCACACTGAAACAATTATCACAATATTCTGTGGATCTATATTAAAAAACCTTGTTAAACTTTGTGACATATTTCCATTGTATAGAGGTCAGGTGCGAACGAACACCTCATAATTTTATTATACCATATTTCTTCAAACTGAAACATAATTATCAAAGTATACTTACGCAGATAGATATGAAAAGTCTTTATTAAAGTTTGTGCCTATTTCCATTCTATGGAGGCCAGGCGCGAACGCAGACCCCACAACTTTATTATACCATTCCTATTCATGTTAAAACATACTTATCAACGTATTATTATGTACATCTATATCAAAAACACTTGCAAACGTTTTTTTTTTTAATTTTATAATTTTTTATTTCCGTACTTTGTGGATCAGGCGCGAACGCAAATCCCACAATTTTAATGAACCACTGTTCTGCCAGATCAAACATACCCATTCCTGTGTCTCGATACATCTTCTATCATTATATGTAACCATAAATGCAAATTTGAATAAGCACCGTTTTCCCCTATTATTTTCTCTGTTCGCTCTGATTGAATGTATTACAAGAGAAAGATATGAATTCAAACAAAAAATAAAAGCAATTAGAAAAAAAAAAAAGTGGAGAAATGTATGCCGCTCGTCCGTTTCTTTTCTTTCCTCCTTTTTTTTGGGGGGAGGGGGTCTGTTTTGAACTATAAACAACATACAAAATACTCCAATCTGATTGGTTCGACAAAGGAACAGTTAGGATTTAATTCACCCATCTTTTTGTTGTTTTATGGTTTAAAAAGCTGGAGAGGGGGGGAGGAGAGTTAGGGTTGCTCGGGCATATCAAGTATGGAGACTAATGAGTCTTGACGCAACTGAGATCAGAATACATGAATTGATGGACCGAAGTATATATATATATATATATATATATATATATATATATATATATATATATATATATATATATATATATATGTGTGTGTGTGTGTGTGTGTGTGTGTGTCTGTTCATCATAAAACAGAAACGCTTAGACACATGCACGTCTGCCAATAGAAGCATGAAGGAGACATAACTGATTGTGAAGGAATGTTCCAAGGGATCAGCTTTCTCTTTCAGGTTAGATCTTACAGCACAGCCTTGGAAGAGAGGATGAGTGTCGTAACATGTTATACATGCGAGCATCTGTATTTGTGCATGAATGAGGCAACGTTTCATACACATCGTTCAATACGCGCATGCGCACACACACACATAAAAGAAAGAGCGAGAAACTGTCAGTCACTATGCAATATTGACTATGTCTCCAGTCTAAGATCTACAACATACTTTAACCGACATTCAGCACACTCTATAAATATAACAATTGTATATGCATTTATTTCATATATATATATATATATATATATATATATATATATATATATATATATATATATATATAAACAAATAAAATAAGCCTGATGAATTTTCAAGAGAATGAAACGCGGAATAGTCTGTGTAGCTTAATTGCCATATATATTTTGATAACTTACTACCTAGCTCTACCTATGTATTGAGCACTGTTGAAGTAAATACTGAAAATTTACCCATAAAATTATATCTTCGTATATTAATTTATGTAATTAAATGAAGTAATTGTGTGTGTATATATATATATATATATATATATATATGATTTCCACATCCAAAATAACGCCGCAGCTCACAAGAGCCATAAGATGAGACATCGGCTCGGCTTGGGTTTTAGCTTGGTAGCATGACCGCATCCCTTGTTCGAGACGAAGTAGGTCTATTATTCCATAGTCGGATTTCACCGCGGTTTGCTTGATCTTAGTTAGTTAATAGACTTTCTTGTGTGTGTGTGTGTGTGTGTGTGTGTGTGTGTGTGTGTGTGTGGCGGGTTTGCTCATGTGGCAGAGCGCTCGACTTACATGCAAGAGGCTCGGGTTTGGAATCCCGAATTAGGATATGTCTAACTGATGAGCCTAAATGAGGGCGAAACTCTAGTCTTGGACTTCCAGTTTATTGGCTGTCATTGTTCTTGTGAGCTGCGACGTTATTTGGCTGTGGAAATAATCATATAATCTCTCACATTCTTAAAATTATATATATATATATATATATATATATATATATATATATATATATATTCAGAACACTGAAGTTAAGCAATATTTATCCTCGCTAATACAAGATGAGTGACAATTTGGGAAGGCTCGGCACTGTATATGCCGTGCCAAATTGTAGATGTTTCCAGGTTGGTATTTGGGTGCGCATTAATTCACTGGGAGAGATGCAGTCTTTGTTAAGACACGCATTAAGGAGAAGGCAACTCTTTGCGATCCCTAGCAAAGTAATAAGCTAATTTTGGATCTAAGCATTTAAAATTTTTACATAAAGGGTATTCAGACATACAGCAAGCTTTTTAATCAGTTTTTTGAGCGAAAATTTCGCTGCCAAGAGGTTAGAGTTGAAAGAGTTGACGTTTGCAGGCTTTAACAAATTCCTCCGCCAATTTTAGGTCTAAACACTTGAAATTTTAGATGTAGGTTACTTGGACAAGTGTCAGGCGTTTTAATTTAATTAGAGCCAAAAACAATTATTGTTAAGAGGTAAAAATTGTGGCCAAAGTTAAAAAAAATTGACGTCTGCTGTCTCTACCAACTTTTCTCTATTATAGTTAAGGAAGCCTATTATATAGAAGGCATTACCGTACATATTCACATTTTTTGATATATACATAAGCATATAAAGTTATGACTAGTACATGGGGCCTTAGCAAAGTCGGGTTAATCTGCTAGTATATATATATATATATATATATATATATATATATATATATATATATATATATAAAATAAATACTTATCAGATACGTTTGAAACCAAAACAACGCAGTATTACAAAATAAACAGATATTTATTTTGTTTGAAATTTATATTGAAATTCATAAATATATTTCGAAGATACACTTCATCATCAGTATGTCGTTCTTTTCTTTTTTTTGCCATGTTGTTGTTGGAGTATAGAATCAGTAAAAGTCCGTTTGTTGTTTTTACGGTTGTCTTTTCAAATGTCAGAACGGTGCGTTGATCACGCGCAATTCACGTTAAGGTTTGTGTTCCTTGATTGAAGCGCTGGTTGAGTTTGAATAAAATAAATGCGTATTAGATACGCTTGAAACCAAAACAACGCATTATTACAAAATATATATATTTATTTTGTTTGAAATTTATATTGAAACTCAATTTAACATTTTTATGCAAACATAACCAGCGATTTTATCAAGGAACACAAACCCTAACATATATGTTTTTGTTTTGTTCGTAAATCCCCGAAACAGTGTTTCATGGTAAACAACTGATGATCCCCTAAATTACATTGGTACTATAGTGAATTCGAAAGAGCAAGTTGATGCAGTGATTGCAGGTGGTTGAATGACTTACTGACTAAATAGTTTTCTAACAAATGATAAGATATATTTTTTTTTATAGTTTTAAAGGTTAAAAACTTCCAAGACTATATATATATATATATATATATATATATATATATATATATATATATATATATATATATATATATATATATCTAGGGTGTCCAAATGTGACTGAAGGGTTTTGAATATATATATATATATATATATATATATATATATATATATATATATATATATATGGGGTGTCCAAATGTAACTGAAGGGGTTTGAACTTAAATAGATACTTTATTTTTGATGATATCTTTCTGTACTTTTAACACAATCTGACTAAGATATTAAGAAATGTTTTAAAAATATGTAAAATTCAAACAACCTTAGTTTATGAAAAATAATGTCTTTTAAATGTTGCTCATTTTCAGCTTCGCATATTATCTCCCGCTATGTCAATGTAAAATGGCCACCACGTTCCCAAGACTTGACTAGCTCCGATTTTTACTTGTGGGCATATCTTGAAGAAAGAGTCAATGTTAACAAACTCTAAACCCTGCGAGAATTTAAGGAAAACATCAAGAATGAAATAAGGGATTTTAATCGCAATTCAGAGATTCTGCAATCTGTCATTATGATGTTTTGGAGAGAGAACAAATATATACACACACACACACACATATATATATATATATATATATATATATATATATATATATATATATATATATATATATATATATCATAATTTAGGAATTTAATATTTATGATTTGCAAAAGTTAAATTTCAAATATAGAAATTTTATTGTATGCAAGACAAAGAATACAGTATAGTAAAATATATTTCCTTAACCCATGAGTTTTCGATGTTTATACATCTCTTCGGAGGAAAAATATTAGCAAATATTATAAAAGTTTTGTACGACTGATCATCACTGGATTTGCACACCAGTAGATTTATTGTATTTCATTATTCTGAATGATTATATATATATATATATATATATATATATATATATATATATATATATATATATATATATATATATCTATATATGTATATATATATATATATATATCTATATATGTATATATATATATGTATATATATATATATGTATATATATATGTATATATATATATATATATATATATATATATATATATATATATATATATATGAATTCAGGAAAACTTGTTCATTTTTGCTAGGTAGGAAAACTGGTCCCTTATTGAATAACTATTGATTGAAAACACATTTTCTGACCGTTCTTGAAGGAGGTATTGTTTTTAAAAGAGACTACACCCTCTCCTAATATTAAAAAAATATATTTTTACTTGTTTACTGTTGTTATTAAAAAAATAAAATAGATTTTCTAAGTATCCGTTTTCTACCAAACTGCCTAAGTTGTTAATGGTTTCGCTAATTTTAAAGTGTTTATTCTGTTCAAAAACGAGACTACGGACCGCATAATATTTAAAAAAAATGTTTATACTTATTTACGGCTGAAAGTTGCAACTTTGACTAAATTCGTTTTGTTTTTGTTTCAGTAATAAACAAATATTGTTTATTTATTTATTTATTTTACAAAGATTTTCTTGAAAAAAGTGGCCGACTGGGTAGAAAAAAAAAACGTCTCAATCTTTAAGCATTTGCCAAAAATAATCGCAACTATGACTAAGTCGTGTTATTGTTTATTTTAATATCATTTTTTTTGCGCTGACGGACTTAGTAGATCGCTTGTCACAAGAGGGAATATTTAATAATATTCACGAGTTTTCCTTAGTAAATATCTTTATAGGTATGGACTTAAAAATATATTAGCCAAAATTAACCTCTTGAAACTTCTGAGTAAATTCGTTTTGTTGATTATTACAGGATTGTTTTACGATGTTTTACACTGACGGATCCAGTCGATTGCCTGCGTCGAAGTTACTTTAATTAGCAGCGGTGGCAATTTAGTCGTACAATGACCGTACATCATTATTAGTCGTACATATTTAGTAAAACCCCTTCAAGTTCTTTATATCTTCAAATATTTATTCATGGTGTTTGGTTTGGTTGTTTTGTAGAATAAAAATGTTTTTGACTTTACAGAACCTCATTGAGTTTTACAAAAGGAAATGAAAAAAAAAACAATAACATAAGTGTTGGGTGCACTTTAGGTCAGAAAACCGGTATATTCAGATAGCATGATCTGGCAGCACCTGGGTAGAAGGTGATAATAAAACTCTTTTTTAAATCTAAAGTCTCGCACGAATAGTCCTTAATCAATGATCGGAATCACCTGCGACAGAGGATTGAATTTAATAGCAAATTCTTACTTGTTTAACCAGTAGAGTTCAATAAACACAATTTAACGTAAATTGTGCACCATTAATAAATTTCAATTAGAAAACTGAGATAGAAGCCTAGGAAGTTGGTTTATAAGCAATCTCGGATGTTCCCTAACACTAGGCTGCAATTTGGCCAAGATCAAAGTGTAGTATCTGTTCCGGCAGATGCTGCAAGCTATGACTAGCTATGACTAGCAAAGACCAGATGTGGGGGCAACCCCACATGCCTGACCATTAACCAGCTCCCATTTCCCACCTCTCGGGAGCTGGTCCCCTTTTTCCCTTCCCCCTCCCTTCACTCCTCACATTAAAAATCGGCCTTGTGCCTAATTTGCTCGGTGAGGGAGCAAATAAATACCATCTGTTCCGGCAGATACTGCAAGCAAAGACCATATGTGGGGTCGACCCCACATATAAGACCTTGGTCAATGTAGGGGCAACCCTTCATACCAATTGTTACTATCCAGCTACCCTACTCACCGGGGAGTTGGTCTCCATTTCCCCTTCACTCCTCACATTAAAAATCGGCCTTGTTACTAATTTGCTCAGTGGGGGAGCAAATAAATACCTCAAAGTGTAGTATCTGTTCTTCAGATGATGCACTTTCATTTCCTGTTCTCTTTCAGTGGAGGAGAAATCTTCCACGACTGAGAAAATTTTTAATTTTTGTACCTTTTCGCCACATTAAAAAACGACCCTGATGTCTAACTCTGTCCGGTGTGGTGGTGGGGGGGCATTGTAAATAGGTACAATAAGTTGAATGAACAGCTCTGTTATTATGACGTTTCAACGTTTGATAATGCTAATTTGAAGATCGGTATAAAAGCTGTAAAAAGTTGATGTTTTGAAAGTTTTAAAAGGGTTAAGGGGTTAATACCAGGATTCGGTATACGATTGAAAGAACGTAATTCCTAAGTAGGTGTTGGTATTCACGAACCAAGTCAGTTTCTGCCTTCCTTGCAAGAATCATTCATGGACAGTGAACAGCAAGATGTGGGATTTAAGAAGTATTAAAACAACAAAAACTAAAAAAAAAAAAAAAAAAATAGGATTACAAAAATCAGATGTAATCTTTAAAAATGACGATTACGGCTGATTTGATCCTTACTTCGTAAAAATCGAAAAAATACAAAAACATTTTTAAAAGTTATAAAATATATATACTTTAACGAAAACGTCATTGTTATATTTTTTTGTGTCTTTAAGTTGATGTGATGCAATAATCTATAATTATTTTATGGAGAGATTTAGCAGAGAAAAGATATGATTAAATTCGAATTTTGTTCTCAAAATAACTATATATATGTGTGCGTGTATATATATATATATATATATATATATATATATATATATATATATATATAAATAAACACACACACATAAAAGCATTATATACGTGTGTATGTATGAATGTATATAAATATTTACATACATATATAATGTGGTGATTATATGTATAAATTAATTTTAATTTGTACGAACATTTTTATATGTATTATATATATATATATATATATATATATATATATATATGATTGTAATATTATACGTATATACGTGAAAAAATAATGCATATATGTATATACATACACA
Source organism: Euprymna scolopes (assembly GCF_053919585.1). NCBI lineage: Eukaryota > Metazoa > Mollusca > Cephalopoda > Sepiida > Sepiolidae > Euprymna > Euprymna scolopes. The sequence continues at coordinate 103,924,147 of NC_136510.1, read as the reverse complement.
CACACGCATTCATGTACACAAACATATATACGCATTCATGTACATACACATGTATGCAGACGAGGGGCGTGCAATAAGTAATGCCCCTGACCCACTTCCAGTTGTCTGATCTAGCTGAAATTTTGCATGTGCAATGATTTATATCTCTACGGGTTATGTGGCAAATTACAGCTCTGAACTAATTGTGGTTTCTGTTTTAAATGTGTTTGAACTGAGTCAGGTGTAAAATGGAGCCTTTTGAATGTCGAACAGTGATCCGGTTTTTGTATTTGAAAGGACGCACACCACAAGAGACTTTTGATGAAATGAAAGAAACTTATGGTGATAATGCCCCCATGACCTTGTAAAACGCTGACATCGTGAATTCAAACATGGCCTGAAGTCCGTGGAAACAGCTCCCAGACCTGGTCGCCCCATCCTTCTGCCATTGATGAGGCATCTGTCCGTCAAATTGAGGCTGCCATTTTGCAAGATCGGCGCATTACTATTCGTCAAATAGCCCAAGATGTCAAGATTAGTATAGAGTCTGTGGAAACTATCATTCATGACCATTTGCATATGCATAAGATGTCTGCCAGGTGGATTCCCAGGTTGCTCACACCATTTCAGAAGCAAGAATGCATCAAGCGCTCGAGGATGAATTCGGAGATGTGCCAAGAAGATGAGTCAAAGTTTTTCAAAAGACTGATTATACAGGATGAAACCTGGGTACATCACTATGATCCAGAGACCAAAGCCCAGTCAATGCAGTGGAAGTACTTGAACTCACCACTTCCAAAGAAGGTAAGGGTGCTTACAGTCTTCTGGGACCAGGACGGAGTAGTGATGACAGATTTCCTGGCAAAGGGTACCACAATTACACGAGCCTATTATGCTTCACTTTTGAGGAAATTAAGGGAAGCTATCAAAATCAAGAGGCAGGGCAAGATCAGCAAAGGTACCCTCCTCCTGCAGGACAACGCTCAGGTCCACAACTCGCATGTCGCCAGATCAGAAGGATGGGCGTGTGGTTATGAAATCCTTCCCTATCCTCCCTACTCTCCTGACCTTGCACCCTCTGACTTTCACCTCTTCCCAGCCATGAAATTGTTTTTGAAAGGAAAGCTTTTCTCAGATGATGCAGCCTTGATTTCTGAAATCACGTCGTGGTTGGAGGACCAACCTGGGGTGTTTTACAAAAACGGTCTCCAGAGCTGCATCAAACGATGGGAGAAATGCATAACTCTGGGTGGTTCCTATGTAGAGAAAGACTAATAACTGTGACAAGTTTTGTTGCTCTACTACTATGGGAGGTGGGTCAGGGGCATTACTTATTGTACGCCCCTCGTATATTTATGTACACACACATGTATACACGCATTCATGTACACACATGATGCATACATCCATGTACACACACACACACACACATGTACGCATGCATCCATGTACACACACACACACATATAGATATTCATACACACAGGTATGGGAGAATTTGAATGCTTAGAAAACGCTTCGGGTGTTGAAGGTTTCTCTCTATACAGGGGATTTGTCAGGACATTCTAGCATGAAAATACTTCTCCTGACTTTTTAGAGGACCATTTCTGCTCCAGAATTTATTTTTCTACGTAATAACCATATTCTCAATGCACTTTAACTCGCAATTCAATGACACATCTCTGCTTCTGACACGCATCCGTGACACGAGTTGTTTATTAGAGTCTCACACCATCAATATCTGCAACAGAGAGATTGAAACGTTCACGTCACGAATGCAGGAGTTCAATCATCATAACAATGCATTTTACAATTCTCATTGATCATTTGGGCGGAATTAAAAAAAGGAGACATTACTTTTAAAACGTACCTCGTCCTGTTTCGTTGTATCACAACTCATCAGTGCCGCTAGACTAGCATCTCTCCCAAGCCAAGGATTGAACCTAGAACCGTCGTGTTTACAGTCGGCAGTTCTCCCATCCATCCATATATATATATATATATATATATATATATATATATATATATATATATATATATATATATATACTCGGGTTTTTGTTAATGAATTCAACGAGGTTGTTAGATAGTGCTCAATAAAAAAAGAGCTAATAATACTTATTTATTGTTAAATGAACATGTTTACATCCTGCTGCTACAAACAGCCATTTGTTTCAATCAAACAACAGATATCATCAGGCAGCGACTTGACTATTCAAATG
>NC_136510.1:103856946-103916946 GCF_053919585.1 Euprymna scolopes | reverse complement strand
TATTTATTATTATAGAGCCAATATTGTACTGATTATTATATTATACCTAATATATAGTAATGGTTTCAATAATTAATATATATATATATATATATATATATATATATATATATATATATATATATATATATATATGACTTCCGTGCAATTAGATAGAATCGAAACTAAAATATATACCCTTATCTGTTACGTCTAACCTATATCCGTACACATATAAATACGTCAAAAAATTACGTTGTTAAAACATAAATGTATATTTGCGCATGCATAGAAATAACACATGCAGTTGACTTATACCTGCCAAGTTCCAACTTTTTATTAAATTTTGACCCCTTAGCAGCTATTTTTATCGGCTAGAAACCAAATCGAATGTGTTCCACAAGCATGTTTGAAATTTATGAACAAAAGCTTGCTGGAGTAGTTTGGTAGAGATTGTTCTCACATAGACAAAGTCATATATATAAGGAGACAGACAGACAGACAGACAGACAGAGAGCGAAATTATAGACAACATGTGAATGTATTTGTTAGTTCAATACGGGGAAAATATCAATGGCTAAATGGGTTATAGAAGACTAAAGCTTCTCATTATAAGAAGGGGGCTAGGTGACAGATATTGTGGAATGCCACATCTAGTGTGATAACCACTCCTCAAATTGATGTATTTTCCTTACTGAACTAACAAATACATTCATATATACCTATATTTATTTTATTTTGTTTATAGCTTTCATTTCATATTTATGATCCAACCCATATGTAGAGCATCTTATATCTTTCATAAGTTTATATATAAAGAATCCATTCATATTCTTTAAACCCGTTTTATATGTATATATATATATATATATATATACACACACACACAACATATATATAAACTGCTTGATCTTCCATCTCCGCCTGACCACTCCAAAACAATGCTAAATCAAAACAGTGTACATTAATATACACATATACATACCCAAGGGTTGAGCAATATAGGAAGTGAAATTGTTATCTGTCATTAACGATAATCTGAAGCTGTTTCCTTATATTATTTATATAAACAGTTATAGTTTCCTTTCTCACTGGTTCTTGATAAAAGCTCAGATGTAAAAGAGAACTACCGGGTTTCAATCTCAGCCTGACATCTATACTGAAGAGTGAAACCTTTATATATGTACACAAATTTATATATATTTTTATTTCTGTGGAAATATGTTTCTTCAATTTTATTTCACCTCTATACTAATCCAATTATTTGTGAAACTCGATGTAATTACAGAGCATATCACAAGTTCTTGATGAACCACTCCCATGAGTAATCTAATCTACCAAATTTCCATGACTACTACGAAATTATCTTATTGATTACTGTACACTCAAAAACCCTTATCCTCGAGTGGCCTCAGGGCCTTGACAAGTGGTGACCCCTATGTAAAAAAACAACAAAATGATTAAAGTCTATATTCCAAATTTCAAGATGTTAACCATCTTACCATTTAATCCCTTATATATATATATATATATATATATATATATATATATATATATATATATATCCGTGGAAATATTTTTTGTTCAGTTATATTTCCCTTTTTATATATACCAATCCTTATTTAAGAAGCTCAATGTAATTACAGAGCATATAATGAATGAATGACAACAGTCTATATTCAAAATTTCATGATGTTGACCATCTTACAATTTATTCCTTTAATTCAGTTTACATTTACACTTCTTGACAGTATCTGTTCCGTAGCACAAAATCTATCACTTAATTATTATATCAATTAGTGAATCTATTTTGCTCTTAACTCATCAGAAGAAACAGCAACAATCAATCCATCAAAAAGAAATAAAATACGTTTGGGCATGATTAAAAAATCCGAAAATTGAAAGAGAAGCTGCAAATACCTTATAGTTTGCTTACATTACACCATTTGATAGTTGTTATTTCTCCTGATGAGTTAAGGGCAAAATAGATATATTGATTGATATAATAATTGAATGAATGATTTTGTGCTACAAAACAGTTACTGTCAAGAAGTGTAAATGTCAACTGAATTAAAGGAATAAATTGTAAGATGTTCAATACCATGAAATTTGGAATACAGACCTTTGTCATTTATTTGTTTTATATATATATATATATATATATATATATATATATATATATATAAAATAAAATAAAAAAATTACAATTAAATTTACCAAAATGATTCAAGATGGTAAAATTAAAGTATATTATAAATATCAAAGAATTAATATTTATAAAGTTATCTCAGCCAGATGTAAAAGCTCGATAAAACCACTTTTTTTTTTGTTTTCAAGTAAGATCTTTGACTTACTTGTTGTTTCATCAAATACTTTTGCATGCAAAATCTGATCCCGCATTTTGCTAATTCCTACCCTCTGATGAGAAGGAAAGTATTTCTTCGAAACTCCACGGATTTAGGACTATCCACTTATCTAGTGTTTCCTTTTCAGATTAAATATGTTTTTAACTCATTTCAAAGTGTTTTTTAACATGTTTTATTAACTGTTTGCTCGTATATATATATATATATATATATATATATATATATATATATATATATATATATATATATATGTGTGTGTGTGTTAATATATGCATATATATATACATAAACATACATACCTACAATATATCGAGAATATTTTACATATCATTTTATATATAAAGTTTCATGAGAATCCCTCCCCTATACTGTTAATAGGTATAGCTTTCTAACCGGATTCTTTTCATGAGTAACTTATCCCAGTTACTGGTGCATTTTAAAAAAAAGATCTATTTTCATTGAAATATATTTATTTTTTGTATTCAATCCGATCAGGAGTTTCTCTCTTTATTGCTAATATTATAGCAAAAGTCGGATAAGATACCTCTTTGTAAGTCACGAGTCCTCTTACTGCTACTGTAATCAAATATATCATGTATCTAATTTTCACTTCACTCCTTTTAATTTCTATAATATTCAGCATAAACCATTGTAAATCGCAACAGAATTTGTTCTGTGTCTACAATTTATAACTATTTCACTTTTTACATTGAGTAGATTTTTTTTTTTACAGTTTTAAATTAGACATTTTCAAGTAGAGGATACAAAACAGAAATGCGTCTGGAACATTCGTTATTAGTAAAAAGAATGTAGCAGGAGTAGTTACAGAGAAACTAAAAATATTAGGTGCATTTCTGGTTGGAAAGCGAGTATGTTCAGACAGTCTGATCTGGTAGCACAAAGGCGTAATAAGAAGAAAGGAATGGAAATATAAGGTGTTTATAGTTTTTTTCAGGGTTGAGGGTTCAATCCTCAGTGCAGGTGATACTAAAAATACAACTGAGTGTTATTTTCCAGCAATAGAGTACTCAGTACAATTTTATTGTAAAAAGTTGCACTCTTCTAGAGGTTGAAAATTCAATCCTTAGTCTGGCGAACACTTAAAATACAATTGCGAATTATTTAGGACTTCTACCCAGTAATAGCTGATGGGACAAGAACATGCTACCCCCATGGATTAAATAAAAATGATGTTTGAAATTCCATGTGGATTTTAGAGTTACGGAGAAAGATTTCTGAGATAAGATACACCTTTGACCGAAATGCTGTGAAAATGATACTCAAGATGAGAAGATGTGTCTGAATAATTTAAATATATATTTCTTTCTTCTATATAATTATTTCATTCACACCCTTCAACTATTCCTCTATTTACATGATTCACTCTTTTTCTGGCCTTCAGGTTCAGATCTATGTGTAGTATCTGTTCTGATGCTTCACTTAAGTAATTGGTCAATGTAGGGGAAACTCTTCATACCGAGACAATTACTATTTATTAGGACACGGCCAGAGTGCCCCCTTTTTTGGGGAGCTGGTTTCCCCTCACCCACCCACATTAAAAAATGACCTATCTAGTGTACACAGTGACAAGCAAGCGACTTTTTTTAGTATTATATATATATATATATATATATATATATATATATATATATATATAAAACTACTTAATTTACTCACATTAAAATTAATATACGCAAGTATAGATTTATGCGTAAACTTTAAGTATTTACTTCAAAAGTGCTCAATACGTAGGTAGAGCTATTCTGTGGTTGTTTATCGTTTATATATATACTAGCAGGGGTGCCCGGCGTTGCTCGGGTGTTTCGAGGTGTATGCTGTGCAAAAAAATCAAAAAAACAAAAAAAATGGTTAATTTTTTAAAACTTTGACCCCTACTATGACCCCTTAAAATTTATAGTTTCGGGCTCAAATCACTTTATTAAGTTAGATCCAGGTTCAAGGAACCTATATCTAAAATTTCAAGTGTCTAGACCCAAAATTGTCGGAGGAGTTTGGTAGAGTTCTTAAAGGTCAAATCGTTGAAATTTGACCCCTTAACAGCCAAATTTCTGGCTGACACCCGTCACATCGATTTTCCCAAATCTCAGTACCCGGTATTTCAAATTTCGAGTCTATAGACTAAAAATTGACAGAGTTATTGCGTAGGGAAATGTACACAGACAGACAGACACACAGACAGACAGACACGTTCACTTTTATAGATATATATAGATAATTAAATGAAAATTATGCATGTAAGAATATGAATATTTGAAGCAGAACACAAGCAAAACATTTGATATGAGTTAAGACAATAAACAAATATTAAAATTAAACAATTTTTTTAATCAAAATGATTTTTTTTAAATCAAAATGAATGTTTTTTAATCGAAATGAACAATATTTTTTTAAAATCAAAATGAATATTTTTTTAATCAAAATTAATATTTTTTAATCAAAATGAACCACAATATTTTAAAATACAAATGAACCACAATATTTTTTCAAAATCAAAAACAATATTTTTAATGGGTTTGTATTACTGTACACATAGATTCGAAAAAGTTGCCAAAAAAAAATATATAACAAATAAATGTTATCAAAGGCAAGATAAGTTACTTTTCTACCAAACTGGATATATCTTTCGTATTTTTATTTAATGTAACATGTTTATTCAGCTCGAAAACCATACAGTGTTTACCGATGTATTGGAAAATTCAAGATGGCGTCTTAGTCCATCTTTAACACGGTAAGTTTGGGAAAAGGTGTTATAAATAAAAAAAACGGAATAAAATACTGTTAAAAACTCGCTCAATATGTTACCGTGACATAGGTTGACATATATTCGGCGGGTTTTTAATAGTATTTTTTCTAGTTTTTTATTTATAACACCTTTTCCCATACTTACCGTGTTAAAGAGGGAGTGAGGTGCCATCTTGAATTTTCCAATACATCGGTAAACACCTTATGGTTTTCGAGCTGAATAAACATGTTACATTGAATAAAAACACGAAAAATATATCCAGTTTGGTAGAAAACTAACTTATCTTGCCTTTGATAACATTTATTTGTTATATATTTGTTTTTTGGCAACTTATTCGAATCTATGTGTACAGTAATACAAACCCGAAATGAATTTAAGACCACGAGTGAAATGAGAAAATGAAGAAAATCACATTTACTGTGTGTGTTTACTGTTTATGTAAGTCAGCGGGTTTGGTTGCCATAACAACGTGACGGTAGTGAACGTATGTGTGTGCGCGTGTGCTTGCTAGTACTACTATTAAGTTTGTCGGAGCGTTTGATTTCGTGTAGTTTAGTTTCGTATATAAGTTTCGTATTTTTTTAATTTGTGAATAACAAGTTATTAAAAAATTAAACCCTTCCAAGATGGACAATAAATAAAGCCATAATATTTTATGGTAACGGTAAGAGCGTAGGAACCATTGTTTTTTAGGAGATGTGATTATTGGATTAACCAATCAGAAATCGTCTGTGGCACACACATCTCTGTTTTTATAGATATATAGAAGATAGATAGATAGATAGATAGATATAGATAGATAGATATCGAATAGAATAGAATAGAATAGATATAGGTCGAGGTAATTGGTTAAAGAGATTTAATATAATGTGATATATAGATAGATAGATTAAATGTTTAATAGATTTTGTAAATAGTACAGTTGAAATGATTAGAATATTTCCAATATGTAATAAGGTCGAGGTAATTAGTTAAAGAGATTTAATATAATGTGATATGCAAATGAGCATAAGTCATTCGATATGGGGGTGGTTTGTAGAATAGTATATAAAGAAATTAGGCAAAGATTCTTATGTCTCCTATAACAGAAACATCCTAAAATGGGTTCTAATGTTTCTCTACCAGGAGAGATCTACCCTCTTACCTCCTTTATATTTCGTTGATGATGGAGAGCTGTACACACAGACAGAAACACACGAACCCTATTACTTTATAAAAATATAGATATATAACGATAAACAACCACAGAATTCGCGCATAAGCCTGAGGAGTTCTAGAGTGGATGAAACGCTGAATATTCAGTGTAGCTTAATCGACATATATATTTTATAAATTACTACTACTACTATATATATATATATATATATATATATATATATATATGATAGACTCTCCTTTCGATTTTGATGTATGAGCTTCTGCCACAACTGTTAAGTTGTTCGGAAATCCACACAGATGATTTGTTTGCAGTGGTGAAGGCTTTGTGTAGAACAAACCATATTTTATTTAAAATTTTTTTTCAAATATTTCAAGCAGCAAGCGATAACGAGTTGGCAGAATTTGAATAAAAGCAATTAGCAATTGTTTTGTTCACTGAAACGCAATAAGCTGAAAGGAAATGTCGATGGATTTATTAACTAAATCCTACCTGCGTTATCACACCTGAGCAACACGTAGGAAATGGGTAATTAAGGTGGAAAAATGTATGTGAATGAATACAGGTTAATAGCGATTGTGATCAGAATCAATTTCAACAAAAAGATGCTCCCCGCCTGCCCTCCTCCTCCTCCGCCGACACGTCTTTCGAAAAAATTGTGATTAAAAATCTTTAGAAAAGAGAAACAGGGCCCCCGAAATGTTTGCCCGTGCTAATTACTGAAGATATGCTAATCAAAAAAAAAAAAAAAAAAAAATTCTTTATCAATTTTGTGAATCAGCCTTAAATACCAAGAAACTAATTCGGAACCATTTTGAATTTTATTTATTTGTTTATTTTTTTTTTTTTTTTTTAATTTTTTTATTTTATTTTAGTAAAAACCTCATAAAAATAAGATAAGTTATTGTAACTTTTCAAATTACTTGAAAGGAAAAAAAAAAAATAAATAAACACAATAAACAGGAAAACAAACAAACAAATAAATTATAAGTAGATCCTTTCCTAAGTAGAGGAGCCATATCAACAGACGACATATGCTAGAAGACATATTGAAAATAATTTTTTTTTTTGATAAATAAAAACAAAAAGAAAAGAACGAAAACACAAACAAAAAGGAACAATAAAAAAAAGAACCGAAAAGAAATGGAGAAAAAACTCATTAAAAAAATAATTATGGTTTATTTTAAAAAAAGGTACACGACGTTTTTGAGTCAATCGCATCAAAGACTAACGTTCAAGTACGAAACAATAAAAGCGAATGGAAACAAAAACGAATTCTTGAGATAAGACTAAAATGTCTTAACGGAAAATGTGTGTACAATCAAGGGAGATAATACATCGAGATAATCACGAAAGCTTAATGAGTGAAAATGAGCATAAAGTCCTGTTTTTTTTTTTTTTTTTTTTTCGCCGTTTAAAATTACTGGCACCTCATCAGACAATGTTGGCGCTAAGATTTCACCCCACCACACCACACCCCACTCCAAATATACGCTACAGCCTTTCACCCTCCATCCAGCGATATATACTCATCATAAACAAAACAGGTATATTTTTTAAAATAAATAATGTGATCTGACGGACCCATAACAATTGTATCCCCTCGACATAAATATCCCAATCCAGACAAGCAACAAAATCACACCCCTTCACTGTAGAGGCCCCCCTAGATGCTGGAAAGCCTTCTACTCCAATAGCTTCTTCCCTCGGACTGCTAGACTTTGAAGTTTCCTTCCGGTTTCCGTTCTTCATTGACTGTATTGGCATGCAGAATACAGTGATACAATAATGTGAATAGCCATCTAGCTGCTCAACACCCTACATAGTATCCATGTGGATATGGTTCTAAATAGTAGTCCATATGTTCAAGTAGTAATATGCCTCGTTTTGGGTGAATAAAGGTATTACAAGAAAAATGATAGAATCGAACCATTATAATATGGTTTTCAGAAATATATTTAATAATATGTTAGCAATAGCATAGTATTGTTAACAATGATAAAAAGAGGGGAGGGATAGAAAAAATATACAACGAATAACTGGTAATAATCGATAAAAAATTAAATTTTCTATCAACCGGCATAATTTTAAACTTTTGAAACTGTTTGTAAGTTTTATTATTTCAAAGTGGCATTGTGGAAAAGTCTCAACTTGAAAGCCTCAGAAAACGGTGTTGAGCCAGAATAGCTTCCGGGGATAAAGTACTTCCTGATACTTCCGGCTTTGGTTAAAAATAAAAGTTCTTTTAGTAAAAAGAAGTATGTCAATAGTTTATATGATTTTTTTTTTATTTCGAAAAAAATTTATTATTTGAAATACGAGGTGCCTTAAATAAGTTTCTAGATTTTTTTTTTTTTTGTACAGGCATTTAAAATTGTCATAGATGCTTGAAAATTCAGTATGTTATTGCTATACATCTTATGAGATGACTGACTAACGTTTATGATTTTAGCTTCAAATGAACAGCTACAGAAAGAATTGGAATACATCCCACTAAAGCTTGATTGTCACAGCTACTGAATTTCAATAATGCAATCTGGACATGTGTACACTTTAGAAGAACGATATGCAATAAAATTCTGTTTTAAACTTGGAAAAAATGCCATAGAAACGTTTGGAATACTGAGAAGTGTGGGAGTAAAGAAGTCAGAACACCAGCGTTGATTGGCCAAATAAAGAATTTCATGGATAATGACCGTTGTGAGACAATAAATGCACAGTTTGATGTCAGTGTGGGAACTATACACACAATTATGCGCTTGGAACTGAATATGTAGAAGATTTGCACAAAGTTTGTCCCAAGTGTGCTCTGAGAAGATCAGAAAGAAAGACGAAGTTGCGGGCATCAAGACAGTTCCTCACCCTTCCTATAGTCCAGACCTTGCTCCCTGTGACTTTTGGTTATTCTCTCAGCTCAAGGAAAACCTTAGAGGCTATCGTTATGAAACAATTGAGGAGATGAAAGAGACCATGACAAAGGTCACTGACACGCTTGCATGAGAGAACTTCAATGGAGCCTTGCAGAAGTTGGAACGGTACAACAAGTGCATTGCAACCGGAGGAGATTACTTTGAAGGGGTCTAGAGTTTCATGTGTGCACTATCAATAAAAGTGCCCATCCGAAAAATGTCTGGAAACTTATTGAAGGCACCTTGTATATGTTTTCTTAAAAGATTATTCGTTTTAATTAAAAATTGAAAATCAAAATCTATTTATTAGGTAATCTTGAGGATTTGGATAGAAGTAGCAATGTATACTTTTTTATACAGTTTCTATAACTCTTGCTTCCGTCACTTTCTCTATTTAGTCAAATGTACTAAAACTATGAAGCCGAAGATTGGAATAGTCCATTGTAAACAAAAGTGAATATCACCACGAGTATTAATACTATTAAACCCAGAGATAAATAAACAACATAAAACAAAATCTGCATTTTTTTATTGAAGTGCAGGGGGCCACGAATGTTGAGATACTCAGTAAGGGGGCCACGGGTCATGAAAGGTTGAGAAACACTGCTTCTAACCTTTTCTCCCTGTGTGTTTGTCTTTCGTTCATATTTTGCAGACTTTCTATAACTCTTATTTCTGTCACTTTCTCCATCTCTATTTATATGATAGTCAAAGTTACTAAAACTGTGAAACAGAAGATTTAAATAGTTTTCTTTTTTTTTTTTTTTTTTTTTACAAAGCGGGTCACCACATATCAAGGCTGAGAGGCCACTAGAGGATAAGCTCCCATTACATAATATATATGTTACGTTTCTGTGTGTCTAGAGGTATTCAGAGCAACATATATATGAATTTAAAAAAAAAAAGAGTGAAATGAAACAGAGAATGGAGTTTAAAAGAAATAAATTTATTTTTAAACAAAAATAAAAGTAACAAAAACTATTTTACAGTAAAACAAAATGCGTGTGTTATAGTCATTGAGACAGTAGCGCAATAATAATCGTTTGTGGTGGAAATTTGATTATTTACGAGGACAGTTCAACAAGAACTTGTTTACATTAGACTTGAAGACGATAATATTGTAGTCAGCTGAAAAGCAGACCAGTGGAACAGACTTCCACAGACGGGCAGTTCTAGGAAAGAAGCTTTGTTCATGAAATCCGTATGTAGGCTTAGGCACCGATAGAAAGCAGGGGAATCTATTGATAGTGATTTCAGCTAGACGAATGATTTTGTGAAGAACTGGCGAGAATGACCATAGATTGGAGCTCAGTCGAATACTTGCTATGAAAATAACAATAAAGCAAGGACAGCTGAGCAACGTCTCATCTGTAGGAAAGAGGTTGTAGAGAAAAGAAAAAGGGCATCGCCTACTAAATTACAAATGTTTTGAACTCTCTCAAGGTTGTATAGGGTGCTCTGAGCAGCTCCTGCCCAGATGTGGCAACAGTACTCCATTTTAGGGCATAATTGGCTCTTAAACAGGCTCATTAAAAACAAAATGGGATATCACCACCAGTTTTAATACTATTTAATTCAGAGATAAAGAAAGGGGTGGAGAGATATAGTGAATGGAAAGACTAAACTTTGGAGGGGGGGGTTGTGTTTTTAATTTTTTTAATTCAACTGGCTTTGCAGCAAACTCACTTTATGATTCACACAATCTAGCCAGAACTCAGTTGGTGACCCAACAGGTCATTTTTTTTCGAGTTTTTATTCTATACTACCTGACTTCGTCATAATGTAATTCCTATTCACTACATTAAATCAACGAAACGAAAATAATTGATACGAAAAAGAGAACTGAATTATTGCCACCTCTAAACTCTATCTCTCTCGTGCATACTCTTTCTCTTTCTCTACAAACAAATTAATTGAAAATCAAAATCTATTTATAAGATGCTATTGAGTGCTGAAAGCAAAAGTAGCAAACGGTTTAAAATTGAATTCTGAATTGACCGGTATCAAGTTTTTTTAAGCAGCAGCAGCAGCAGCAACCGCTATTCTCTTCCTACTACTTCACCTTCTTATTCGTTCATCTCCTCTTCTTCTTCATACTGCGAACCGGGACGGACACACATCCGTTCACTTTTTATATATATATATATATATATATATATATATATATATATATATAGGATGTATCCAGACACTAGCACTAGAAACAAGAATGACTCAAGAGTCCAAAATTGATGAGTGGTTCTGGCAACTGATGGGTAACAGACCCTTAAAGAGGGAATTAGTAATCACAGAGGCAAAGCGTCACGAGAAAAATTCGTCCAAGTAATCAAGCTGACCTTCCACAAATCTTGGATCCTACAGGATCGGATCTTCAAGGAGATTTACAAGAAAGAACGCTAATCCAGATTAGAAAAACGAGATTAATCCCTTTTGAGTTGTGAACAGGTCAGTTTTATAGATAATCCGCTTTTGGTATGATGTAATATGAAGGGGGGGGATGTTCAGTTTTGTTTTAATTTCTAATCTTTTATTTGGCCGGTTGTAAAACGGTCAGTTCTAAATATTATCACATTCTTGAGAAGACAGAAAAGACAAAACGAGAGAAAGAAAGGGCACATATATAAAATTGGCTAGTCAGAATCAAAGTTGCATAGGTCAGTTTAAATGCTATTCAGGTCCAAATGCAATTAAAGTCCCACAATATTTATATGATAGATATATGTTTGTATATGACATAATCATGTTGAGACACCAGTTTCCATTCATGAAAGTTAAGCAACGTTGACTCCGGGCCAGTACTAAAACGGGTAACCATTTATGATTACTGTTGTAGGCACTCTCCACTTATCTTGGCACTGTGTTCACTCATCCTGAATGTCTCCTTGCCATTAGAATCAACCTGTGCTGATTGAGGATTGTGCAGCCACCCTTACAGAGGGTATCCATTGTCTTTTGAGATTGAACAACGGTCATGTGTATATGTGGGAGTGGAAGGGGAACTATTTCCATAACTTTTTTTTTTATTGTTCCTCATATAATTCCATGGTGTGACCAAATCAGGATGTCTGAAGATATCGGCTTCCTGGCCTAAAATGCACCAAACACTGATGCTCTAGTTTGCTTTTTCCCTTTCCCTTTTCGGAACTCAATCGTCTTCTCCAACGGCAAAAACAAAAACAATAATTTTCCTCTACAAAATAACCAAACCAAACATAATGAATAAATATTCGACGATATAAAAATTTTAATTATATTCTAAAATTTTTAGGATTCTGAATGAAATAATCTGAAAAAGGCTGATATAGAAGAAAAAAAAAAAAAAAAAATTGAAATTGCACTAACGCTATGCGAGTTTAACCGGATTCCTCCAAAGGAGGAAGTTCTATGGAAGTATGAAATTCGCAAGCAGCCCTCAGTCGCATGTATATCCCCGTTAGGGGAGATGACGATGTTAGGTTTTTGCAATTCTTGCAGGGAGGTGTCAATGTCCTCGCAGATACAGTGCCTGGTATTCCCAAATGGTCACCCATCTGGTATTGACCAGGCTCAATGTTGCTTAACTTTGGTGATCTAACAAGAACTGCTGTACTCATATAATCCTCGGTTGATATACCATAAAATAAGCAAATCTCATATTCCAATGTTTTATTCTTCTACCTAAAAAACAAAAGTCGTCAAATAATGGTCCACACTTATTTTGGAATAATGTTTTACGGTCAAAATTATATTTTGAAAAAAAAAAAAAATCGATAATAAACAGTGATTCTTTATTTCTTACAGATTTTTTTGTGAACTCGAAGAATTTCATGCACATATTCCCAAAAAGCAAACCACCATTTTTAGTCATTTCTTTGTATTGTCTGCAGAATAAGCTTTGTATACCGAAATGCAACCAAATTGTCTGAGAATAATTGTGAACGTTCATTAACATCCTTTACGAAATATTTCAATAATAAAGTTTCTCATTTTTTTTTTAATTCGAAATATTTTCTTAAGAATTTTCAGAATGCAGTTTTAAAGGAGGTTCTTTTCATTTTGATATAAAAACAAATACCACAAGAATGGAAATGGAAATAAAAAATAAATGTAAATTTTTCTAAGAACAAAAATGCTTATTAAATGAGTAAAAGTTTTATTTCAATTTCTATTTTTGCTTAAATTTTTATTTTAACGCCTAAGTAGTTTCCTTTGACAGATTTGCATCATTTCATTGCGTTTTTCCTTCTTTTTTTTTTTTTTTCATACAAATATTTCACTGAAAATATATTTCCTTTGTTTTTAATACAGATTTCCCCCAAGCTAAAGAATTTATCTGGAAAAAAAAAAAAACAGAAAAGAAAACAATAAATTAAAAACACTAAAATCTATTTATTAAACCCATCACTCCTTTCAATTTAATTATTTATTTATTTATTTTTTTTTTTGCATCTGATAATTTTTGCTTACAGAAAGAAAGATGAGAAAACAACACTTACAATATATAAAAATTAGACTTTTATACCTACGGATGGCCAAAATCTCTATCTTCTCTACTATCATATAAAAGGAACTTTGTGTATCTGTGAGTTTGTTTCCTATGGACTCCAAAAACGGATGGGCTAATTTTTATCAAATTTCACAGGAAAATACTTTATGTACCTGGCAGTGTTCTTAGGTACTTTTTGTATCAGAATGTCTTTGATAAGTATCATTAATCAAAATAATTTGAATAAAGAGCTGGCGATTTTGACCCAAGTTAACACCTTACACAGCCTAACATCACAAGTGTATTTGAGAAGTTTTATTATCACATAAGCTGAAAGGCCTAACATATAAAATCAACAGTAAGATCTTGGATATGATAGGGTCGCGTTCGAAATGAATGTTTCTGTTTAGAGCACAATTGCACCATGGTACTTGACTTTTTAATTTTAAACTTTCACTCAAGCCGTTGTACATATATTTTTTTTTTATAAAATCCACAGTAGGTTCTCTACAGTGCAATGTAGACTACAATGTATTGTGGATTAAATCACTACGGGTAGGCATGTGAAGTTTCCTCTCGGTGCACTGTGATGGGTCCCCAACTAGAATAGGCAATCAATAATAAATATGGGAGTGTGAAACAGTTGTTGATCAACATTCAATCCTGAGCAACGTCGGGTCTCCCTGCTTGTAAACTATTATGTTTCTCCGACTATTCTCGACACTAGCCTAGTCTAATGATATATTAAGCATAGAATATATAATATTACGATATTAAAGCTGAGTTAACCAAAGTTTGTTTCGTTTAGGCTTTTTCCCTATCTATTTTGATCACACAAAATGCCTGTTCGTCAGATTTGGGATTGAGTTATGTTTTCAAAATATTTCATTTTAATTGTTCTAATTGGCCGCATAGTAACTCTGTATCGACAGATTAAAGAGTTAATTCCCGTTTTTAAAATGGCAGCCATTTTAAAATCATTCTGACCCGGACAAAGTATTTTTTGAAAGAAATAAATCAAATTACATTTTTGCTTCAACATGCTGTAATGATGCACTAGACAATTTAAAGAAAAAATTATTTAGTTGGTAGGAAGAAAGCTATCGATAATAAAGAAATGAGAAAGAGGCTGACTTTACTGGATACATTAGAGCGTTCCATGACTGAAAACGAATTAAATACGGTGTGGAAAGAATAGTTAAATACATTTTTGAAAGAAGATACTCGTTCTCACGTTCGTTTTACATGCTGGCATGTGTTGGATGGCTTTATTATATTGAAATAAACTATATCAGATCTGGTCTTTATTTATCCCTCTTTCTCTCAAGTCCATTGTTATCGCATTCTTCATGTTTTCTTGTCAACTGAACCTGCTATCTCAACTGTTCTACATCTACTAACTCAACAACTCTTACTCATTCTTTCAATGTGGCCATACCAATAAAGTCTCCTGTTTTGGACACATCGCTGTATGTTGTCCAGATTTAATCTTCCTCTGAAGTCATCAGAACTATATGTGTCTTTAAAACTCACATTACCTATCCATCGTATCATTTTCATATCATTTTTCTCCATGCAACACATATCCTCAACCCTTACTGGCTTAGTTTTGCTTCCATACATCATCAGCCTGCGCATACACGCCCTGCAGACTATTTCGTTGTCTGACAATGGGATCGCTCTACTGGTTAGTAATAACAGATGGTATGGCAGAATTTCCCTAAACTTAACCCTATCTTCTTCTAACTCTTACAATCACAAAAGCACCTGCTCCACCCTGTGCTCCAATGGTATCACCAAGGTAAAAATTAAACAAACTTCTAGATAACCTTAATAGTTTTGCGATCCACATCTGCATTGTCAACCATCTTCATTGTCTTACACTTCTTGCATATAAACTAGTTATTCTTTCTAAACCTATTAGTGAAGAAACGATTCCAATATTTTTTTCCGATTCCAATACAATTATCGATTGCAATTTCGATTCTGATTCTTTATAAATCTCTAAATATTTAACTATATGGCTGTATTTTTCTCCGATTACCATAGAAACACGCATGTTAAATGTGCAGATATTTTCCTAAATGTAAAAAATATATTTGTGAGGAAAGGTCGACCGATTTTAGTTTCACTGGTTGTTTAAAATCAATAGATATTTATTATTTTTTCATTATTACCAGCAGTGGAAGATTTTGTTTTAAACAAAATAAAAAAAAAACAAAAAAAAAAAACAATTAAAAGAATCATTTTGTGTACGGAAAATCGGCACAAATTTCTCCGATTCTGATATCCTCAAATGTTACGATTTCTCCGATTCCCGATTCCGATTACTCGTCCCAACACTAATATACATAAATACTTCCACTATCCTTCTCGTGTACTTAATACTGACAAATACCACAAAAAATGGAATTATACCAGACCCCTTTTGCTTAAACTGATTTACGACAATTTTCTCTTTTCCTTTTTTAGCTTTCCAGCACTGATGTTGGTAACAGTTACCTTCAGACCTTTACCTTCCATCTTATTCCACAAAGTCTTTAACTTAACAGGCAAGTACTAAGTCATTACTACACAGCATCTCTTTGGGACAACCTAATAACGCTCCTCTAATAACTCTAAGGCACAAATGAAAAACAACAGAACCATAATGCACTTCTACTTAAACATTTAAATTGGTTGGTTGTTGGTTGTTTTTGTTTTACGGCATATCAACCCTTTTTGGGTTATTTAATGCCGAATCCAAAGATTTTGAAGAAAAAATTTTTAATAGAATATATTTGTTGTTTTCAAGTCGGTTTCTATTCAACCCATAGTTGGAACCCTAACAGATACTACCACTCCGGGTCAGAGTGGACCTGGGAGCAATGGTAATTAAAGGGTGGCTCCACATTCCCCAAAGCCCGCAGGCTGGGGCCTCACCACTGGATATAGTTTAAGGTCATATCCAGGACCCCCATTGAGGGAATTTTACCCTCTGCAGGGGGGCAGTCGGTGTATTCTAATGCCCCACCGACAGCGCCATTAAACATTTAAAGCTCTCATATTAGCTCTCATTATAAAAGCGAAAATGTATGTATGTATGTGTGTTCGATTTTTCTGTGTGTCTACAAAAGGCTTCTTTCAGAGAAGCGGTCGCTCGCTTCACAACTTTTTAAAACTTTTTATATCACATATAAATCGTAATATCTCACAGTTAACAACGAAGCTCGCCTGTCTATTTAATTTGCTCGATTTCGGGAAGATAAATATTCAATATTTGTCGCTCGCCACATGTGGGTTAGTCTTTTTCCTATAACATCTTGGGGGGGGGGGGAAAAAGCGTTCAGCAGTAAATGAAATCCCACAGTCAAACTTGACCTCATTAACTCATTAAAACGAGCACCTGCTAAATCCAAGTAATTAAATAAATTAAAACGTGTTTCCGTAAGCATGTCGCGGTGGGGTAATGGTTAACGTCGCACGTTTCTTTTCACAACTTTGCCTCAAGGGTTCGGGTTCGGTCCTCATACTTACTTTTTTTTTTAATACCCCCACACACCTCCAAACACCCGGGCAACGTCGGGTACCCCTCGCCAGTTACATAATATATATGTTACGCTTTTGTGTATTTAGAGATATTCACAGCAACATATATATATTACTAGCCTGGGTGCCCGGCATTGCTGTGTGTGTTGAGCAAAAAATAAATAAATAAATAAAAGTGGCAGGTTCGAACCCAATGTGGAGAGAGGTGTAAAAAAAAAAATCGTGGTAACATTGGGAGGGAATCAGAACAACAGTAGGCAGCCATGGTGAAGAGAGATGTTAAAAAAAAAAGTGGTAGCAGGCAGGCAGGCAGGCTCGAACCCGTGGTGCGAAAATGGAAAATAAAATAAAAGAAAATCTGACATCTTAACTGATATCTCCAATCGGAAGTCAAAAGCGTTGAAATTAACCGAAGTCAATCCAACAGTGACGATGACTTGCAAAAATGTCGGCGAAAGAAATCGACCCCTCCTTGTAAAAAACGGCCGAATTTAGGGTGAAGCAATCAATTTTTTTGGCCAATTTTTTTATATTTGTCGTCCGAGAGGTCGTGCTTCAAAATGATACCGATCTTGTCAGGATCCGTCGCCTCTGTCGAAAGTTTTAGCGAGACATACAAACATACATACCTTTAAACAGACAGGTGAGATTTATATTAAAGATTAAATAATAAAAAAAGGTAAAAAGAAACAAAGAATGCGGGGAGTACCCGGCGTTGCCCGGGTGTTTCGAGGTGTGTGTGTGGGGGGGGGGGTGTTAATCAAAACATAAGAACAAGCGAAGTAAATATACACAAAAAAAACTAACGCAAGGCAAACGAGCGATGTTAAATATAAAAATGGGAAAATCAAAAAAAGAAAATGCGAAACAGAAAAATGAACGTTAAAACTTCGTTAAGACACCTCACACTGCGATTCGAACCCAAAACCTTTAGATAATGAGGCCACGTTCTAAGCAACTGAGCAAAGCGACGTTGACGAAATTAGATCTTTTTTAAAATTTAAACTAAATCATGTTCCGACTTCGTATGACGCATGCGTAGAAGCGAACTTGTCATGAGAGGATGGTTTTTGCTGACCCCTCCCTGTAGAAAACTGATGATTTTAGGGTGAAGGAATTAATGTTTTGGGCCAATTTTTCGATATTTGTCGGGCAAAATTTGGAAGTTTAAAATGATACCGATCTCGTGAAAATCTGTGACCCGTATCGAAAGTTTTTGCGAGACATACAAACACACATACATACATACATACACACATTTTCGCTTTTATATATATATATATATATATATATATATATATATATATATATATATCAAAGATTAAATAATAAAAAAGGGTGAAAAGAAACAAAGAATGGAGTTAAAAAGAAAATAAATTTATTTGTAAATAAAAGTAACAAAAACTATTTTACAGTAAAACAAAATGATCTAAGGAAGATTTAAAAAAAAAAAAGGTTTTTGTTCTAGCAATTATCATCAGTCAAAAATACTTAAATAACACTCACAGATATATTTACTTTGGTCAATATCAAAATTCAGGAAAATCTATATTTACCAATATGTTATGCGTTGTGGTTTGAAGAGTGGTTTTATTTGGTTTGACGTTCAGTATGCTTATTTACAATCAAGGTTTATTTCCTTTCTCGTTAGTGGCCGGGGTTAATTAATTTTAGCAATAAGGTCGCCCCAAGTTTGTGTCCCTTTCATTTGGTATACGAATCAATAACTTTGAGTATTTCTATACATTGCTTGAACAACTTTCACTAACAAGACCCAGTTTAAGCAAAGCCCAGCAGACAACCTCTCTTGGCACTCTGTTAAAAGCTTTCTCTAGATCCATATAAAAAACAAAATACAGGTTCCTCTTATTACCAAGGTACTTCTCTTGCATTTGTAACAGAATAAATGTTAACATCAGTGTTACTTTGCTCAGGTATAAAAACACTGCATTTCATCCATGTGTATATGACTTTCGATTTGCTGCACAATTATTCTCTTAATAACTTTGAGGGTTTCATCCACCAACTTGAAGCATTTGTAACTACCTCTATCGAACGCTTCCCCTTTTTTCCTTGTAAAAATTCACAACTGTACTACGTTCCGAGTCGTTCAGGATAATTTCTTTTATCATGATTTGAATTTTGAAATTCTGGTCATCTCACTGCATGTTTCTCTAGCAGCCTTTAACGTTTTTGCATTAAATAACCCTTTTCGGGTTATTTAATGCAAAAACGCGTTATTTTGGAAATAGTATTTGTAGAAGGTTTATATTCTTCAAGCCTTTTGTATCTTCAATAACTAATTTGTACTGTTTGGTTTGGTTGTTTTATTGTGGATTTTATCATTTTTGTTCACTGCCCTGCAGAACATGAATGAGTTTTGCAATGGGAGAAGGAAAAAGTATTAATGTTTGGTAGCTTTTAAGTTAGGTACCCAGTCAGGAAGTGAGGGAGATAGAAAAGGGGAAATGGGAAGAAGGAAAAAAGGGGGAAAAGATGGGTTATTGTTTTTGTTTTTGGTTTTGCAGAACATAATTAAGTTTTGCAAAAGGAAGCAAAAAAACAAAAAGCGTCAATGTTAGGTTTCTTTTCGTCTCAGGAAGCCAATATCTTCAGACAGCACTAGGGAATATTTGAATATCCATGCATCTTATATACAGATCACGTGTTTGCTCCGAGAAGGGAGGCCCTTGATTTCTGAGAACTTCGACTAAAGATAAATGAAACAAAAGTCGAAAGGTTCACAAAAGCAAAATACGTCGTGAAACAAAACTAACAAAGATGAGGATAATAGTCCGCAATAAATAAATCAGCAAAATACAGGTTCTCATTCTTACCAAGGTACTTCTCTTGTATTTGTCTCAGCATAAACATAGCGCCAATAATACTTCCAGACACGTGATACCATGAATAATAAAATAAATATGAATTCTTAAAAAAAAAAGAAAAAAAAGGTTTACAACACAAAAAGTCAAAGGTATTGAAAATTTATATTTTCATGTCTGCTGGTGAATTCAAACGGAAATTTTTATTTTTTTATGACTCAGAATAAATATAGCATTTCTCTGTCCTTTGGGCAAATTTCGAAATGTTTGTCTCACTTTTAACAAAGCCTATATAAACAAAATAGTTTTAATGTCTTGCTACAACAAACAATTTCTAAGATGTGGTATTGTTATTGAAACTGCTATCATCTTGTGTTTTATTTATTTTTACAAACGAGTCACCTCTTATTAAGGTCTGAACGCCACTCGAGGAGATGTTAGTAATGGAAATTTGGTTAACTGAATTACTAAGGGAACGGCTCATTAAGAATTTGTTCATATTGGACCACCATATTGAAGTTAGCTTGAAAGCAGACAAACAGAACAGAGTTCCACAGGTAGGCAATTCTAAGAAAGAAACTTTGTTCATGGAATCCACGTTTAGGTTTAGGCACAGATAAAGAATAGAGAGAATTATTGATAGTGGGTTCAACTAGACAACTGTTTAACGTGAAAGTTTGGCAAGGGAGGAGGAAGAGATTAGAGCTCAGACGAGCACTTGTCATGAAAATAAGGACAGAGCAGAGACAGGCTAGCAATGTCTCTTCTGTGAGAAAGAGGGAAGAGAAAATACCAAGTGATGGGCATTATTGATGCAGATAATTTGTCAGTATCCGTGATGCATATTCAAAGAGGTCTCACTTTATCAATTCTTCAAGTACACAAAGAATATTTACAGAATGGTAAATATATATATATATATATATATATATATATATATATATATATATATATATATATATATATATGGCTCTATTCTATACAACAAGCCAGCCGATAAAAAAAAAAACGCTCGGCACATAGAAAAGATTTCCAGAAAAATTGGAAAAAAAGAATAACTGTTGTGTTCAATCAGATTTGCCTGAATAATGACTTGCTGCCTATATATATATATATATATATATATATATATATATATATATATATATATATATATATATGTGTGTGTGTGTGTGTGTGTGTGTATATATATATATATATATATATATAAATATATGTATATATATATATGTGTGTATATATATATAAATATATGTATATATATATATATGTGTGTGTGTGTATATATATATATATATATATATATATATATATATATATATATATATATATATATATATATATATGGCGTGGAGGAATATGTAATGATATGAGAAGAGAAAGGGGGGGGGTAATGATGTAGAAGTGCTGGGGATAATAAGGAGAAAAGAGGCATAGACAGATGCTGTGGAGAGAGAGAAAGTGCAAGGAAGAGGCAAAGAGATGCAAAGAAAAATGTATAAAAAGAAAGAGAGAGGAGAATAAGAAAAAGGTGTGGTGAGAGGAGAAAGAGAGCAAAAAGTAGGAAGAAAGGTGATGCCAAGAGAGTGAGGGGAAGAGAGAATAATTAGAGTTAATACAAAATTAGGGAGATTAAAAACCAGATGCAAAACAGATAAGACAAGAGACAAATTATAAAATCCTTCTGTCCTTAATATTCAAAAAATAAATAAAAGAAAAAGAACAGATACACAAACAATAATCTGGTAATATAAAATTATTAGAAAAATCTTAAAAAAAAAAAAAAAGCTCCGAAAGAATTTTCTAAAATCTTTGAATAATAATAAAATAAAAAAAATTAAAAAAACAACAAAAAAAAACAAACAAACAAAAAACAACTCACCCAAAAAAGCCAAAAAGAAAGAAACGGATAAAACCTACCGGATAATCATTAATCTTTTTGTACATATAAAGCAAATCTATTTTTGTATATATTTGCAATCCAACAGATTTGTCAAAAGATGTCATTTTCCAAGGAAGGGAAAGAAAGAACATCTTTTAATGCTTTCTGTTTGATTTCTTTATTTGTGGTTTAAAACAAAGCAAACAGAAAACGGTCCAACAAAAGAGCAATTAAAACATAATTCAAAATAAAATATCAGCAGCAGTCAGATTATGGAAGAAAAAAATATGGCGAATGATGAAATCACATTCGGCCACAAGTAGTACGACTTGTACACATTTGATGTTTGATCCAATATGGCCATCTTTCTTTTTTTCTTTTTTTTTTTTTTTTTAGATATATATCCTTTCTTCTTTTTGAAGAAGAGTGTTATTTCTGCTATTTTACTGTGTGGAAATTTAATAAAATACTAAAATAGTGAAAATCTTGAAAAATAAGAGCATATTCAGAAAAAAAAAATTGTATGAAATAATCTAAGGAAGAAAAAGAAAATTCCTGAGAAAGAAAGAATTGCTAGAACAAGAAAAAGAATTCTAGAAAATAGAAAGAAATGGGGAACACTGAAAAAGAGAAAAATGCTTGGAAAAAAAAGACAGACTGAAAAGGAGAAACTATTATGAAAAATTGTACAGACGAGAAAAAAAAATGAAGAACTATTAAGAAAAGTGAAAATTTACGAGAAAAATAAAAAATACAGGAAAATTGAAGAAAAAATTTCAAGAAAAAGAACAGTAATGAAGAAAGAACTTTTTTTTTAACACAGGCATCACCACATTATCAAGGCCAAGAGGCCACTCGAGGATAAGGGTTAAAGAGTGTACAGTAGAAATTGAACAATATAGTAATCAATTCGGTAAATTTGTTAACTTATATGGAACGGCTCATCAAGAACTTGTTTACGTTAGACTTGAAGACAACCATATCGTAGTCAGCGGGAAAGCAGGAAAACGGAAGACACTTCCACAGGCGTGCAGTTCTAAGAAAGAAGCTTTGTTCATGGAATCTACGTTTAGGTTTAGGCACAGATAAAGAGTGAGGGGGATTATTGATAGTGTTTACAGCTAGACGAGTGTTTCTTGTGAAAGTTTGGCGAGGGTGGGACCATAGACTGAAGCTCAGTCGAACACTTTCCACAAAAATAACGATACATCAGAGACAAACTCGCAACATCTCTACTGTGAGATAGAGGTTGCAGGGAAGAGAAAAGGACATCTCCTACGAGACTACGAAGTCTATTTTGAACTCTATCAAGGCAGGACAAGTCCTTTCTAGCAGCTCCTGCCCAGATGTGACAACAGTATTCCATTCTTGGACGTACCTGGCTCTTATATAGATAGAGAATTGCATTGGATCGATAGAAAGATCCCACCATTTTTCCAGAGGCCTTGGCAACAGATTTGATGTACGTGTTCCATTTAAGATCAGGAGTAACGGTCAAGCCCAGAAGCTTGTCAAAACTTGAGGCCTCCTGAAGACGAGAGCCATTCATTTCAATTGATGCCAGGTGTGGATCAGAGTGTTGATGATCTAAAGAGGAGTGAAAATTTACAAGAAAAATAAAAATAAAAGAAAAATGAAGAAAAGATTTCAAGAAAGGAACAATAATTAAGAAATTGAAAATTTGCAAGCTTATTCATCAAATATGATTTTTATTATTTCAAGATGAATGCCCTTATTTCTTTCTGTAAGACGAGTGCCCTTTCTGCTACTTTACTGTAAGAGAAAAATTCTTTGAAAAAAACATATTGGAAAAAAATGTATAGACGAGAAAAAAATGAAGAAAGAACTATTAAGAAAGTGAAAATTTACAAGAAAAATAAAAAATAAAGAAAAATTGAAGAAAAAATTTGAAGAACTACAACAAAAATGAAGAAAAGAAAAGAAAGTGAAGAAAAAGTAGTGGTAGTAGCGGTGATGGTGGCTGACGATGAAGAGAAGAAATAATATAAGAGATCCAACTCGACTGAGCTTCACTCTATGGTCTGTGAAGCATTCATGGACAACACTCATCTAGCTGCAACAACTAACAAGAGCAACACCCTTTATCCTCTATCTGTGTCTAAAACCAAGGGAAAATTCCATGGGCTGTTTTACCTATAACTGCTCATCTGTAGAACACAATACCGTGACGCTGCTTCCCAGAATACTATAACATGGTCGTTCTAAAGTCTGACGTAAACAAATTCTTAATGAGCCGTCCTCTTAAATTAATTAATTTTTACCCAATTTCCATCATTACCGATCATCGGAGTGTTATCTCACCTGACACCTATTAAGCCTTATCCTCGAGAAGCCTTTAGCTTTGATAATCAGTGACTCTATAGTATATATATTTAAAAAAAAAACAGCAACAACTATATTTGAACTCCGATGATCCGATTACATCGTCTGATTCAGCATCCATTGTACAAGTATGTTGAAAATTCTATTTCATCTAAGCAATTCTCTACCAAGTTATTTTTTTTGGGGGGGGGGGCACAAAAATTTCAACTGTTTTAAAAGATCTTGTTTTCTATATTCAAAAGCACGAGTCCGAATGATGTGAAATTTATTTGAAAAATGTAAAATAGTTTTAACGTCCTTTTTTTTTTTTTTTTTTTGCTTTTGTTCAGATTATCTCGTGAATGAGAAAATGTTGAAACGTTCATGCCAATATAAGTTTAATAGAATTTAATATAAGCAGTTTTAAACTTTAAACAAAAAATTCAAATTCATGATAGTTATGATATATGAAACTGACGTAATAATAATAATAAGAAGAAGAAGTAGAAAAAAGAAGAGAAACAGAAAAATGAAGAAAACAGAAGAAAAAGAAAAAAAAGAAAAAAGAAGAAAAAGACGAGAAAAAGAAAAATGAAGAAAAAGAAAAATGAAGAAAACAGAAGACAAAGAAGAAAAGACAAACGAAGAAGAAGAGAAGCAGAAAAAGAAGAGAAAAAAGAAAAATGAAGAAACAAGACGAAGAAGAAGAAAAGACAGACGAAGAAGAAGGAAGAAGAAGAAGAAATATGAAAAAGAAGATGAAAAAGACTAAGAAGACAAAAAAGACGAAGAAGACGACGAAAAAGATGAAGAAATACGAATAAGAAGAAAGACGAAGAAAAAGAAAGACGAAGAAGAAAAACGAAGAAGACGAAAGACGAAGAGGGCGAAAGATGAGAGAAGAAGAAGAAGAAGAAGAACAAAGGCGAAAAACAAAAAAGGAGAAAACAGATAAAGATAACGAAAAAAAGGAAAAATTAAGAAGAAAGACAAAGCAAAAAAAAGGTAACAAAACGAAGCAGAAGAAAAGAGGGACAAGACAGAAGAAGAAGAAGAAGAAGAAGAAGAAGAAGAAGAAGAAGAAGAAGAAGAAGATATATGATATTATAAAATTTTAAATTTAAATAAAAACCAATTTTGAAATAAAAGTTTCTTTTGAAGTGAAAATTGTTCAGCATTTTTGGCTTCTTACAGAAGGTAGATTTATTTAGGGTCGTTTTATTATTTCGTCTTTTTTTTTTTTAATTATTTTTCATTGAACTTTTGTGAAAAAGCTAAAATTCAATTAACCTATCTCCTTTTTTTTTTTTGATTTGCTTTGATCTCGATTATTGCATGGTAAGTTTAAGATACTTTGAACTTTCCCCGATGGAATTCTTGCAACGTTGAGAAATCCAGAGAGACGCAATCAAACATATACCGATAACAAAGGTTCGCTAGCCGAAAAATGGGATGGGAATTTTTCCTTCTCGGATTTACTCATTATTATTTACGATATTAACATTATTCCTGTTTCACCTCGTCAAGTTTGGTTCCGCCATTTTTTTTTCTCCGATCAAGATCATCATTATTGGTGTCATCATCTTTTGCTTCGCTCCTATTTTCTTCTATCATTAGAATTCGTTGACCGACAGGCAACATTCATGTATATACCGGAAGTATACGTGATCCGTTGGGTCAGCACCACTACCGCTATTTATCCTTCAAAACTTCATAAACTCTTAGGGTTTTTTTTTTTTACTTGGGTGTCACCACTTATCAAGGCCCGGAAGCCACTCGAGGATAAGGGTTAATGAATGTAAGGTGGTAGCTTAGTAATCGTTAATGGTGTAAATTTTGGTAGAATCTAATTATTTATGGAGATTTTTTTTTAGGTGTGTTGAGAAGAAAAAAAAAGAAGTGGTAGTAGGCAGGCAGGCTCGAACCCATATTGCGAAGGAGAAAAAGAATGTGAAAAAAAAAAAAACGTGTGTGTGCTGTTGCGCCCATCACTAAACCGAAAGTGACGTAGGTTTAAATTAAGGCTAGACAATAGAAAAGAGAGGATGACTTTCGAAAATATCGGCGAAAAAAGCGACCCCTCCCTGCAGGTGAAGGAATTCATGTTTTTAGCCAATTTTTCGATATTTGTCGTCCGAATGGGCCGCGCTTCAACACAATGCTGATCTCGTGAAAATCGGTCGTCCCTGTCGAAAGTTTTAGGCACGTATACATACATACATACATGATTGCTGCATCTTTCCAGATGATCGCCATCACATTGAGTTCTCCCAATCTTGTCGCCTATGCTATCTCAAATGACTCTGCACTCCCGCCCCAGATTTGCAGATCTTGAAGCAGATATGACATACAAATTGAGCAATTTCCATCGAATTGACTTCCTCTGGAGGTTGAAGGGTATTCCTATAAACAATCACGTGTCTCCTCAAACCAGCAGTAGACTTGCAAACTTTGCTGCATGTTAAACAGATCGTTTGGTTCGGACTAATAGGTGCAAAGTTGACCTGAACAGGAGTTTTGTGGTTGACGTAGCCAGCTTTCGACAAAAGCACTCGTTCACAAGTGTCGCATTTCCAGCTGTGTATGTCATGGTTAAGACCATCAATTTAAACCTTTGCTAAGCTCTTGCTTCAGATTGCTGTGGGCCTGCTTTCTTTTCTCTAGAGCCTCACAACTTTCACGTACAAGCTTTCGCCACTTCGGCCTTTGCAGAGTAAGTTCTTCCCATGTGTCGATGTCGATTTTTAAGACTTTCAAATTATTCTTTGTAGAGTCCCTGAACCTCTTCCTAGGCTTGTGTTGAGGGCGCTTGCCATTTCCAGCTCCCCGTAAAAAAATTTGTTTTGGCAGCCTACAATCTTGGCCCACCCAACGCATGTGAGATCTGATTACAAGGATCTCAACACTAGAGCAACATGCTCTCACAAGGATTTCAGTATCGGGTACTTGTGCTTGCCACTTGATGTTTAAGATACGTCTCAAGCATTTTTGGTGAAATCGTTCAACCCATTTAATGTGCTTTGATGCAATGTCCATGTCTCCGATGAATACAAGTGTGGTTAGCACACAGGTTTTGTAAACGCAGATCTTAGTCCTATCTGAAATCAACTACATACATCCATACCTGATGATTGCAACCTCTTGTCAGACGAGTGCCATTCTCTCAGACACTTAAATTCATGAGCCCAAAAATGACTTCCATCGCCACAGGACCATTTTAATAGACAAATGCCTGAGGGAGTATCTGTATACAGATGATGTTACAGAATCTTAGCTTTGTACGACAGCTAAGTCTCTCTCTCGGTTCAAAATGTTGAGATCCAGTAACAAGCAAGAGCAAGATAGCCAACAACAAGTTTAACTGTAGATCAGCTTAATGCGGGTACTGGTCTCCCGCTTTATGTTTTTTTTTTCAAATCAGTGATTTGCTTCTCCTAGAAAGGTTGCCTTCACCACGGCTTACGGGAGCCCTCTCCACCCCAATATATACATACATACATACATACATACATACATGATGATTGCAACGTCTTGTCAAACGAGCGCCACTCCCTCAGACACTGAAAGTTCATGAGCCCGAAAATGACGTATAATCCTGCCGGCGAATTCACATGCTCAAGCAGACATGGCACTAAAGACGGTCATGGGTATACATATATATATATATATATATATACACACTCACACATACATATGTGCACATATCACACACATGCATACATACACAATACACATTGCGCACACATACATATATATAAACACACATGTAAACATACACACGACGGTCATTGGTATACATACATATAATTATATACATGCATACATACATACATACATACGCGTCTATAAGCACACGCTCATATATACCCATATATATACACAATGCATAATACACAAACATACATCTACATACCCACATGCATGCATACACATGTACATACATATACATCCACATATACACACACATATACAAATACATACACACATATACTTACACATACACATACATATACGCACACATATGATGATTGCAACGTCTTGTCAGACGAGTGGCACTCCCTCAGTCATTGAAAGTCCATAAGCCCGAACTATTTCTTTTTGTCGTCTTGCCAGCGAATTCACACGCTCAAGCAGACATGACATTGAAGACGGTCCTTGGGATACATACATATATATATACATATACACACATACATACCCATAAACATACACACATGCACATATCCATACATACACAATACATATAACACATACATACAAAATATGCATACACATATATACTATAATATACAAATACATACACACATATACATACGTATTCACATACATATACGTACACATGTATGCACATATACATACATACACATAAAGTTACCTACATATACCTCCACACATACATATATTTACATATATATGCATATATACATATACATACACACAAATATATATACGTCTATACATACAAACACACATAAACATGTATACACAATAAATAAATAAATAAATAAATAAATAAAAATCTATACACACATACATATATACATACATATACAAATAGGTATACATACATATACATACACTAGTACATATATTAACATACATACATACATACATACATACATACATATATAGAATGATGGCAGATCAATTATTACATGCTTCCAGCATTTCAGGGCTACACACATGACACTTTTTCCATCGCCGCGGACAATTTTTATAGACAAATGTCTGAGGAAGTATCTATACAAAGATGATGTTACAGTTTTAGCTTTGTACGACAGCTAAGTCTCTCTCTCGGTTCAAAATGTTGAGATCCAGCAACAAGCAAGAGCAAGATAGCCAGCAACAAATCAAACTGCAGATCAGTTTAATGCGGGTACTGGTCTCCCGCTTTATGTATTTTTTTTTTTAAATAAGCGATTTGCTTCACCCAGAGGGGTTGCCTTAACAGGGCATTTGGGAGTACTCTCCACTCCACACACATATCGAAATAAAGATACACACGTACACATACAAGCGTGCATACAAACAGATGCATGCAAACATACATACGCAAGAACAAACACACATGACAACATGCACATACACTCAAACATGTATATGTGCATACATACATACATACATACATACATACATACATTTAAACAGGCGGGTGAGATTTATATTATAGATTATTCATTATTACGTCTTCTGTTTTAAACCTCCTCCCCCACCGCCTTCCCACTTTCTCTTCCGAACCTTCGGAAAGATAAGGTGCGAGGAAAAAGTAATACGAAATATGTTTCAATGTTTTACGTCGGAAAGATAATCATCTTTTAGAAATATGTACGACGTTTTCGTCTTTCATTCAATTTCTATTACGGGATTATTCTTCAAGACAAAGGATCACATTTTTTTAAATTTCCAAATATTTATCACAGATTGTGTTTCCTTTTATCTTGTTGAGGTGCCAATTGCGCAAGGGTACTCACCCTAAGCATGTTGAACCGTCTTCCTCCAAAAGAGGGAGTTTCGTGGGAATATCAAATTTACACGCAGTGCCTAGTTGCTTCTTACTCTGTGTCAGGGGAGATAACGATGTTAAGTTTCTGCAGGGAGATGTTGAAATTTTCCTACATGCCGCATCTGGCATTCCCAAATGGTCACCCATCTAGTATTGGCTAGATTGAACACTGCTTAACTTTGTTGATTTAACAAGAACCTGTGTGTCAACGTGATTATGCAGTCTATATTACAAGTTTATACTGTAGATATTTCAATGGTTGGATTCAAAAATACAAATCTGAAGATAGGCTTATCATATCAAGATCATTATTAGGGCTGTGACAACAGCATATTCTTTTCATTGTTTTGACTCTCGAGTATATATCCGACACAGTAAGACACAGTCAATCAACCGAGAACCACATCAGTCTATAAAAAAACATATAAGACATTAACGGATATATACTCAAGAGTTAAAACAATGAAAACAATATGCTGTTTCCGTCAGATCACCGAAGTTAAGCAACATTGAGCCTGGTCATTACTAAAATGGGGGACCAATTTCGGAATCCCAGGCGCTGTATGTAGGAGGACGTCGACACCTCCCTGCAAGAGTTGCAAAAACCTAACATCGTCATCTCCCCTGACAGGGATATACATGCGACTGGGGATCGCTTGTGAATTTCATACTCCCATGAAACTTCCTCCTTTGGAGGAAGCCGGTTAAACCCGATTAGGGTTAGTGCTGACGCGCACACACAGCCACATACACAACCCCCACAGCACCATATTTCACAAGCAAGCATAGTTTACAAAACGAGTAATATTACACCGTTTAGTACTTAATGTTTATCTTTGTTAATTATTTCTAATGTTTTAACAAAATGGCCCAACCCCGTCTGTTGAAAGCACTAGCGAATCCAAAGAATCTGTAGAAACTGTTGAATTCTTCATGTTGAGTACTTACTTTGTCATTTCTCACCAGTTGTCACGTCACGGAATCGGGACACTTGAATTAAAGACACCGGCAGAGATTGTAGACTTATGTCGTCCAAGATCCCGATTTGCCAATTGGTGACTAAGCAATTGCACGAAACAAGGCCAGGTTACCAGTCGTAAAGTTTATCCGAAACCTTCAAGTTAATCCCATCATAACACATTCATTACTTTTTACGTGGTGTCCTTAAGTGGCCACAGTATCCTCATCTGAAGTGGTTCATTAATTTTGATCAGGTTGAACTCCAATTCAGCTGGCAGTCATTAAAAGATGCAAACACGCATGATACCAAAGAAATGTAACGTTAGAACCCGTTTATGCACGAGTTAAAGTGTAGAGACCCAACATGTTGTAGACTCCGTCGCAAAGGAGACAAGTAATAGGAAATAAATTCAACTCGCTGTTTCAGGTTTTAATAAAAGCCATTTGTTCCGCCTTGTCTCCGCTGTGACGTCACCCACGTGTCTCTCACATGATCGTGAGTCTGTGCTCACGTTCTTCTTTTTAGAATATTTTTTCTTTTTCCTTGCCGTGAGATCACTTCGCACACAGCTCGGCCATTTGTATACAGCTGCCATACGCACGTCTGTGCTCTATTAGAGAAGGGCAACGTTGCATCCCTTGAACCCACAGTGGTGGTGGCAGGCGGTGTGATTAGCTAAATGTACACCATGGAGACCTTTGGAATTAGCTACATTGAGTTTGAATCCTATCAAATCTCTTCTAGTCATTTATCCATTGCTACTCTTTAGAAAAGGTATGAACCTCTTGGGTGAAATATAAATATTGTTCTTCAGCAGTAAAAAGGATAATGATTTGCCATACACTCTATCTATCCAGACAATGACATCAATTTCTTGCATTTTAGGTGAGGGTGCCGGTATCTTCAGACAGTCTGATCTGGTAGCACCAGCCTATACATCAGTCGTTTCCAAGCTATTTTATTTCATATGGCGGTAAACATTGGCTAAAAACATTAACTCCTTCACCCTCAACTAGGCATTTTTCTACAGGGAGGGTTTGCTTTTTTTGCCGATATTTATCGAAAGTCATCTCTCTTTTCGATTGACTAGCCTTAATTTAAACATTCGTCACTTCCGGTTTGGCGATGGACACAACAGCAAAGACGTCACATTTTTTTTTTTGGGGGGGGGGGGTTCACATTCTTTTCCTCCTTCGTGGTACGGGTTTGAGCCTTTTTATAATTTCTTTTTTTACAAGGAAGTTACCATTTATCAAGGCCCAGAGGCCACTCAAGGATAAGGGTTATTGCGTGTACAGTAATCAATGGGATAATATCGTTGTAATCGCTAGTGATGGAGATCTGATAAAGTGTCTTACTTAAGGGGGCGGTTTGTCAGGAATTTGTTTATGTTGGACTTGAAGACATCCAAGTTGTAGTCAGGTGGGAAACAGGCAAACGGAAGAGAGTTCCACAGGCGTGCACTTCTAAGAAAGAAGCTTTGTTCATGGAATCTACGTCTTGATTTAGGCACAGATAAAGAGTGGGGAAAATTACTGACAGTGGTTTCAGCTATACGGGTGTTTTTCATGAAAGATTGGCGAGGGGGGAACATGGCTTGGAGCTCAGACGAACACCTGCCATGGAAATAACGTTAAAAAAAAAGACAGGCTCGCAACGTCTCTTCTGTGGGAGAGAGGTTGTAGGGAAGAGAAAAGGGCATCCCCCACTAGGCTATGAAGTCTATTTTGTACTCTGTCAAGGCAGGATAGGCTGTTTTTAGCAGCTCCTGCCCAGATGTGGCCATCCTTGGACGTACTTGGCCTACCTGCCTACTACCATTTTTTTTTGTTTTTGTTTTTTCCTATTTTTGCTCAACACACACCTCCAAACACTCGGGCAACGCCGCGTACCCAGGCTAGTTAAAAAAAATAAATAAATAAATAAAGTGAAAAAAAAAACATTGCAGGACATATGGAGACATTAGTAAAGAGACAAGCACAATTATCTCACTGCCATTTACCATTATTATTCATACCAGTTATTAAATATCTTATAAGACTTATTTATATTAATTAGTGTTGGGTTGATTAATCGGAATCGGGAATCGGAACTTGGGGGTGGGATATCGAATCGGAAAAATTTGATCATAAAAATAAAGAAAAGAAGGTCTCTCTTTTTCATCCCCCCCCAAAAAAGACCACTATCTTCTTCTTCTTCTTCTTCTTCTTCTTCTTCTTCTTCTTCTTCTTCTTCTTCTTCCCCACCCTGTCTCTTTCTACCCTGATGAAGAACCCTACAATTAACTTCTCGGAACATTATAAGGTGAAATGTGATCCGTGACTGTCTTTTCTGTCGTCGGTCGTTCCATGTGTTTCCATATCTTTTCCTTTCCAGCAATCACACCAACAATTTTCCAAAGGAAAAAAAAAAAGAAAGAAAAAAAAAACACGCTATCAACTTATCCACAGTAGAATTTTCACGGCCCATTGTTCTATCATTGTTGCTAAGCGACAACATGGAAAAAAATAGCTTTACCAATGATAGATAAATTAAAATAACGGTTTTGATTATCAATTATGGTAATTATCGGGGGTATTCTGAGAGAAAACGTTACAAAGATCACTCCCAGACTTATACACTAAAGTTCTGTAAATTTTAAAGAAAATCTGTTCAGCCGTTTTGGAGTCTATAAAAAACGAAATCACAGACAAAGTTGCATTTATATAATTGTAGAGAAGAGATAGAGATACACTGTAAAATTACAACAAAGATAAGTCTACAATCATGGTTTTTATTATTACTTTTTATTTAGGGTAATTTTATGTTTACTTTTTTCATAAGCGCCTTATACATGTTTCATTGTGTATATAGCTAATGTTGCCATCACACAAATCATCGGAAACAGATAAATATTGGAAACATTCATTTGTCTATGACGATTTGTTTGATTGTAGCATTAGCTATATACACAATGAAAGATATTCGTGAAAAAAGTACTATAAAAAAACAGAATTGTGGGCTGATTTTTTCGTGGTAACGAGAATTTTATTTTAAAGTATATAAGCTCTGAATGCGGAAATATCTTCACTGAGCTTATTATTTTGTAACAATAACAATTTTGATAAAGAATATATACTTAAACAAAAATGAGGTAATATTTTATGTTGTGCATATAAATTTTCAATTTACTTCAACAATGCTCAATACGTAAGTAGTAGTAGTCCGAAAACATATTTATGGCAAGTAAGCCACACAGAAACGTTCATGTTTTATTCTGAATGGTAATCCTCAGGCTAAATACACAAGGTGGGATGATAAGTTTATCGCCCTAAAGAAAACAACACTACAGCTTTAAAACCTTTATTGAAAAAATCAATTCAAGTAACTTGATTATGTAGCAGAACTGACATCTATTCAATGTAGCCGCCTTAAGCCTCAATCACCATCTTGATACAGATCCGGAACTTGGAATATGCCTTTTCCACAAGCGCCGATGAGAGCTCAGCGAATAACTGGTAAATAGGGGTGATCAGGCTGGCTTTCATGTTGTGGGAGATCATGTTGGTGATGTTCTCAACGTATGACCAAACGAAGTAGTCCAGCGGGTTCAAGTCAGGGAGGACGAGGAACAGTGAGAGAAGGATACAAAGTCGTAGCACTCTCTTGTGAAGCCTGGATCTCTTTCGACTTGTGGGCCGGTGCTGAGTCCTGCTGTCACACCTAGGGTCTGCCAGCGGCCACCTCATTGCACCAGAGGATCACCAAGCTTTTCAGCACATCTAGGTACACTTTGGTGTTGACTTTCAAGCCGACTTCGAAGATGTGAAGTGGCATGATGTGGCCCTCACTTGAAATCACACAATAGACCATAAGCATGACTAGAAACTTTATTGAGTTGTGCCCTCAAGTGTTGAACCATCCAGATTTGCATTTTGAGGGTGCTGGCAATGGTCCTGTTGTCATAATTTGGATCGGTAGAGAGCATGAGTTATACAGCGAGCGACACATCTCTGATCGCGCTTGTTGAACATTGTGTCACTTTCAGACATGATCGAAGACGCTTATCGCTCTTCGGATTTGTACACAACTGGCCAACTAGTAGATGGTCTGCAATAAAAAAACAAAAAAAAAACGGTTTTCATCAAACGGAAATGGAATCATGCCGTCTATTCTAGGGCGACAATTTTATCGTTTTACCATGTATTTAGCCTGAGTATGAAACAAACGTTTCTGCGCAGCTTATTTGCCATAAGTATATTTGCCTACTACTAAACAGATAGATAAACAATAAAGCTCATCTCAAACAAGGCATTGTTCAGTAAACCAACTCCCCCCCCACCACCACCACATGGCATTCAATTTTTTAAGGAAACACTGTAGAGGTCCCAGAAGACAATCTTAACACACAATACCACTTCCATCCCATGTGCGCGCAATCAACCAAGCTTCTCCCCCAAAATCATCACTAACCTTTCTTTGTCATTGTGGGTTATACATTTTTTTTGTTTTGTATGCGGATGGGTAGGGCTGGAGTCAGATCTATCGTACTTACCGTCCCCCAGCTCCATATCTCTGCTTACCTTCTCGTGTATTTGCAATCTCTCAGATATTAAAGATGCGGACGGGAATGGTGTAAAATGGTGATGGGTGAACGGGCGTGAGCGTGAGGTGTCAGGGTGGAAGGGGGGGAATAAGGAAGAATGGTATAGAGGTTGCTCGTCGGCTGACTCTCCGACACTGACTCCCGCGTTATCTCAACTCTACTCCTCCCACGTGGGGGTTTGGGGGGGGGAGAAATAAAAAAAAATAAAGAAAAGAAAGTCTCTCTTTTTAATCCGACCCCCCCAAAAAGAAAAAAAAAACTATCTTCTTCTTCTTCTTCTTCTTCTTCTTCTTCTTCTTCCCCACCCCTTTCTCTTTCTACCCTGATGAAGAACCCTACAATTAACTTCTCGGAACATTATAAGGTGAAATGTGATCCGTGGCTGCCTTTTCTGTCGTCGGTCGTTCCATGTGTTTCCATATCTTTTCCTTTCCAGCAATCACACCAACAATTTTCCAAAGATGAAATATATTAACAAAGAAGAGATTGGGTCATATAAGCAGCCATGCTTTGGAAATGGGAGAGAATCGGGGTGGTTGGGGAGAAGGGATGCTGTGTTGCTTTTTTTTTTTTTCGGGGAGAGGACCGAGGCCCTGTGATATTGGCATTGATCGGTAGATAAATACATAATAAACATGTCTTAGCAGACCCTAGGTCTATACAATGGCGAAACATGTCAACTAGAGAAAGAGGAGGAGGAGGAGGAGGTATATGTGGGTTAAATAAATAAATAGATATATGTATATATGAGCAGTGGAAAATGAAGGAAACACTAATATAATATTATTAATATACAGTAAAACCCAGGGATACGTTTTTAAAAGGTTTCGGTGTGGAATATGATGCATTTCCGGCTCCTGGTTATGGTATTTGTCCCCCCCCCACCTTACGGTGTTATTTTTAATGCTATTTGATTATATACATGTGTATTATATACTGCACTGTATTTTGTTACTAATTTTTAAATATGTACTGTATAAAATTTTGCTTAGCCCAACCATACAGCGATTTCACCAGCGATTAACCCCGGAATGGATTAATGCCGTATCCCGGGGTTCTACTGTACTATCAGAATGACCGACATTGCCCGGGATCGACTGAAAATCAGCGAATGTTCCATACTTTAAACAATTTCATTATCAACGAAATCGGTGAAATCACACATTATTTTTCAATCAAATCGATTGATTTAGTCGGGAACAGACCGCGGTTCACTGGAAGGAAGCTTCACATGCCCCCCCCCCTCAGTGACTTAGTTCATAATTTTAGTTTACATTGCACTGTAGAGAACCTACTGGTGATTTTATAAAATTATTTTTATATAATGGCTTTAATTAGTTTTAAATTCAAAAGTCAATTAGTATGGTTCAATTGCGCTCTAAATAGAAACATTCATTTGAAACGCGCCTCTATCTTATCAAAGAACGTAATGTTCATTTTATAAACGGGTTCTTCTGCTTGTGCCGTAATATAATTTCTCAAATACACTTGTGATGTATAAAAGTGGTAACTTTAGTCAAAATCGGACTGTTCCATCTTTAATGATTTTTTATTATCAATTTTCGATAATTATCAGGGGCATTCCAGTACAAAACCTATCTAAAAACACTCCCAGACACATAAGGTAAATTGGTGTAAAATTAAAAAAAAAAATCGGCCCAGACGTTTTGAAGTTTATAAGGAACTCACTCACTCACAGACATATAAAGTTCCTTTTATTTATATAAGTTCCTTTTAATTATGCAAAAGGAACTTTATCTGTATGTCTGTGTGTCTATGAGTTCATTCTCCATGGACTCCAAAACGGCTGGGTTATTTTATTTATTTTTTTTTTTAAATTTCACACAAATGTACTTCAGTAGAGATTCAGCATTATTTCGTCTTCATTTCATGACTTTCTCAAGATGATTGATTTAAAGAAATAATACAATATTTTACTTGAG
Organism: Euprymna scolopes; assembly: GCF_053919585.1. Classification (NCBI taxonomy): domain Eukaryota; kingdom Metazoa; phylum Mollusca; class Cephalopoda; order Sepiida; family Sepiolidae; genus Euprymna; species Euprymna scolopes. The sequence continues at coordinate 103,879,758 of NC_136510.1, read as the reverse complement.
CGCTATTTCTTCAAATCAATTATCCTCGGAAAGTCTTGAAATAAAGAAGTATATAAAAATAATTTCGATTTTTCTTTTTAATTGATGTCTAATATCTACTGTTAAAATTTCACAAAAAATCGGAGACATCTGAATTTTAACAAAGTGCTTCAACCCTCTTTTATCCTCTTTACCTAAAACTAAACCTAAATATAGCCCATATTAGCTACCCTTACGCCTAACAGCTGTATTCTAAAGTTCATTATGATTAGCTGATTTTAGCAGTAAATCCTGCACGTATAAATATAAAAAATGTTATGAGCTACACTGATCTATCCATTTCAAGAACAAATTGACTTACAACAACAATGAAAGCAATTACATCTAAACGTTGTGGCAGCGATTCATGACAGCTATGGCTACAGAATCATGATGTGTACTTCTGTAAAATACTTTTGTCAATACACATTTGATAATAATACGACTGTATTTGTCTTGATTATTACCGGCCTAGAAGGCCGCAACATAAATATATACGAACACTAAACTTTCTATAAATGTTATACAATGGCGCCCTGCGCCCTACGCTGGTAGGTAACGATTAAGTCAACTCGTTTGAATTTCGACAGTGTTTTGTTAAGTGCATGTCCGGACGGCCTGGTTACGAACGGAGATGAATCCAGTGCACCTAGTGTGTTATTCATGCGGAAGTTTAAAAGGTCAGTATGCTTGATGCAGGTGTCGATTGTTTAAGGTATAATCATGTGATAGAGCAGGGGTCAGCATCCCCTGGTGCAAGGGCCACATCCGGCCTGTGAGTGAATTTTGTCCAGCCCGCCTTCTTACTCTGGACGCGATCTAAATATAGAAAAACCAAACCAAAGTGATAGTTAGGAGCCTGAATATATCACGTCGAAATTTTTTTTTTTAATTCTTCTTTTTACCTGGAGATTATATTTTTTGTTCCTTTTCTCTTCCAGAAATCTTTTTTATTTGAACAAAGACAAGCCCATGGAAGCTAAGGGAAGAAAAGTGAGTGCCGAACTTTTAACGGTGTCTGGACAAATAACTATTTTCTTTTAATTTTTATTGAGCATTTCGCAAAATGTGTTTGTTTAAGTTGTCAGGAAACCATTGCCGCGAAGAACGTTTCAAATATTAAACGGCATTAGAAAACTCGTCATAATCATTGCAACAGTTTTACCGGAAATGCACGAGAACAGGAAGTTGCACGGCTGAGAAATAATTTAACATCCTTTTTTACTCGAATTTTGAAGACAGCGATCGAAACACTCGCGCTAGCTACGAGGTGTCAAAGCTAATTGCAGAAAGGATAAAATACTTTATCGATGGAGAGTTCTTCAAAGAATTATTGTTGTAAAGGCAGCAGATATTGTTTGTCCAGAAAAAAAAGGGAATTATTTTCTGCTATCAGCTTGTCGGCAAGAACAATAACAAAGCGTACTGAAGTGTAGGGAAACGTGCGACTTACCTAACTAGCACGTGTGCATAATTCAACGGGTCATTCGTGGAATGAAATGAATGAAGAAGAAAGAAACAAAAATGGCTGCCTTATCTCTTTATATGCCTGCAATGTGGCCACCCGATATGCAAATGAGATGCTCCTGGTTGGAGATAAAAGAGGGTTGATTTTTTAGAGGGTCGTTCATTTTGAAGTTGGATTTCGAAGAAATAAGTTGAATTAGCAGAAGTACGTTGGGAGTTGAGAGAAGGTGCGTTACGTGTACAGAAGTTGGAAGTTTGGACAAAAGTGTTAACCTTACCCAGGAAATTATTGGTGTGACGGGCGGAAGAAATAAAACTCAAGTTATTGAATTATATGAAGAACTGGCAGCAAATGTCAGAAGTAAATTGGAAGGCATTTTAAATAATCGGGAGTATTATTCCATTGCTATTGATGAAACCATAGATATGAAGAATACTTGTCAACTTGCAGAGTTTGTGAGGGGTGTAACCAACATTTGATATTGTGCAAGAATTTGTCAAATTGATTTCTATGAAAGACACTAGCAATAGAGCAGATATTTTGCAAAGCATAATAAAATGGATTACCGAAATGAATGTGGATTTATCAAAGCCTTCTGGAGCAATCACAGATGGTGCATCAGCAATGGTTGAAAAAAAAAATTGTTTTGTTGCATTGCTGCAAAACCATATTAAAGCATTAATAAAATAATGATTAAACTTTATTGCATAATTCATCAAGAAGCTTTGTGTGCAAAATCACTGAATTTTAAGGACATCATGGCAGTGAAAAAGGGGAATTTTATATTGTCAAAAGGACCAAATCACCGCTAGTTTCAAGAATTTTTAAAACAAATCGAAACAAAGTCCGATGACTTGTGTTCGGATGATAAATCGGAATCGGAATCAGGAATCGTAAAAAATCGGAACTTTTTAGGGTATCGGAATCAGTAAAATATGTGTTTATTTTCCCATGCCAAAACGATTCCTTTAATCATCTCTTTTTTTATTTGATTTCGTTTAAAACAAAATATTCTACAGTTGGTAGTTATTAGTTAATACTAAATATTTATTTATTTTAAACAACCAGTCAAACTAAAATCTACAGAATATCCTCACAAATGTATTTTGTGTTTGAGAAAATATATGCACACTTAACATGTGTTTTTACGGTAATCGGAAAAAATAACGACTTATAGTAAATTTTTACAGATTTATAAAGAATTGGAATCGGTAATTGTATCGGAATCAAGAAAAATATTGGACTCCTCCCATCACTAATATATATATCGGAAAAAATAACAACTTTATAGTAAATATTTAGAGATTTATAAAGAATTGGAATCGGTAATTGTATCGGAATCGAGAATTTCGTAAGGAATCTGTAATTATATCAGAATCAAAAAAAAAATTGTAATCGTCCCATCATTAATGGTGACCTTACATGTTTGTCAAATGTTTGATGGCTTACTCACGAAAAAATGCTAGAACGAATATATGCATTGAGAGAAGAGATTTCCATGGTTTTAGAGAGCAAAGAACAAGATAATTCTCACTTTGAAAATCCACAGTGGTTTGTCAAGTTAACTTTTTTAGTGGACATCACGACCCACAATTAAGACTCTGAATCTTGAGCTTACATGGAAAGAAAAAGGTTGTATTTGAGATGTTTGGTCAAATTAACTGCTTTTGACATAAAGCTTCGACTATGGAAATCACAGCTTCAAAAAGGAAACTACTCTCATTTCCCAAGTCTCCAAAATCAAAAGAGAGATATAAGGTGTATTTGGTTCTTATACAACTAGAGGATTGTGTCGAGAGTAATACACCTTCTGGAGAGGTAGAATGATGCAACAATTTTCCAGTCACCTCGGAAATAGATTGATGCAAGTCTTCCATTTAAAGTCAGGAGTGAAAATAAATTCCAGCAGCTCGTCGAAGCTTGAGAAGTTTCCTCGAGAAAAGAGACATTCGTGGATCCGAGCCTTGGTGGTGAAAAGATGATTTGACAGTAAACAATGTATACAAAAAAAATAAATAACATTAAACAATGCACATGATTAGCCAATATCCTCAACAATCGTGTGTGATTCAGGTTCCTTTGTTGCTCACAAAGCATAAACTTACTGCAATGTCAGGATATCATACTCCAAGGCATTATCTCCTCCTTTCAGGAAGAGGAAGATCAGTTCACTGCTTGCCGCCCAAGGCATAACATGACTCTACAAGTTATTTAGATTTTAAATATAAAGTGCTCCTTCAGAGGAAGAGCTAAATACTCGACATTAAACATTTCTAAATTTGCTCTCATGGGGAGACTAGTAAATGAAAGGAGAGTATAAAGTGGACCTTCGGTTTACTTTCAGCAAATTCATGACTCTCGTTTCCCTTATTTAGTCCTCACATTCCAAGAGCGATGTTTCTGACCAAGGGAGAAGAATTGCTGTTTTCTGGCTCAGAATCTGTGCATCTAATAGTTATTGTTGACCTGCCTGGATGCTTATTTTGGCATTGTTTCTAGTCGTCCTGAAATCTCTATTTGACACTGTGTTCCATTTTTCTATTTTTTTTTTTTTTTTTTTTTTTTGAAAGGAGAAATGTGGTTGAATTTCCGCAACTCTTGCTACAAATAAATTTCACGTGCAAGTCAGAGCATCATCAATGATGTTTTGTGGTATTCATCGAAATCAATGGATATATATATAAGTTTTCGCATGAAGAAAAGAGTGATATATATATATATATATATATATATATATCACTCTTTTCTTCATGCGCAAACTTTCCTAGATACAAACATAGGATATATATGTCAGAAGCCACGCCCGCTACCCTCACCGACCTGTCTGCCAGATTAGATAAAGAACAAGAGGTGAGTCAGTCACGTGAGTCATTGTTATACACTCCTGGTATTGAAGAGAACAATGGACAAGCACACATTTTTTACTTCATACAAAAAAACATTAAGCTGTGCTAAGAGAAGAATCCACAAAACGAAAGTGAAAGTAGAACATAAAAATCAAAGTAAGTAGAACATTTTTTAACTAAGGTCTCGCCGTTTATCAAGGCTTGAAGGCAATTCGAGTATAAGGGTAAAATGAATATCAGGTTGGACAGTGAGACAACATTGCGATGATTGGTGATGATAAAAGTGATTACACAGAATTTGATTGTTTCAGAGAGCGACTCAACATTAATTCATTTGCATTGAATTTAAAAACAATCATGTTGTAGTTAGCTGGAAAGTAGCTCCACAGTATTGTATTCCACCGACGGGTAGTTTTAGGAAAGAAACTTTGTTGATGAAAGTTTCGTTTCGTCTGAGGTAGGAGAGAGTGTGTGAGAGCGAGAGAGAGAGAGAGGGAGGGGGAAGTATTAAGAGCGGTTGTATCTTGTGAATGTTTTACGGGGGTGGGATGGGACCATAGACTGAGGTTCAGAAAAAAGAAAGAAATTCAATGTGATCAGTAGGGAAAAAATAAGGAGATAAAAGTGGTCCATAAAAAAAAGAGAAGAACAAATGGCACTGGTCCACGTAAAAATAAGCAAAAAAAAAAATAAATAAATAAATAAAATAAAATAAAAGTGGTCCACTACACAAAAACCTGACAGTGGTCTCGAGTAAAAAGAAAAGTGAATTACGGCATAAAATATATTCAAGGTCCCTAAAAAAATAAAAATAAAAAATCCAAAATTATTACCCCCCCTCCCCAAGAAAAAGAAATTAGAAGTGGTCCAGGACATATGGCAGAGAGGCAGAAAGCGATGAACAATGCACTTTTGCCAGCCTCTTTTGATGCCTCAGTATGCTTTGTCACTCACATCTGTTGCCACTCTGAAATCGACGAACTCATCCCTTGTGGTGAAATCAACTACATCAACTTTAGTAAACATTCAACAGGCACCAATGAATGTTAATCGGTTCACTTTTTCTACATGGAGAACTTTAATGACGTGTCTCTGCTTCTGACGCACGTCCATCACATGGGTTGTGTTCTTAGAGTCTTACAACCGTTAATATCGTCAACAGAGAAATGAAACTTTCAAATCACGAATGCATAAGTTCAGTCATCATAACAATTCCAATTAAAGAAGGAAACAGACTGTCCGAAGTTAATAGTCTTATAGAACCTAACATTGCAAGTGTATTTGAGAAGTTTTATCACCACACAAGCAGAAGGATCAGCATATAAAATCAACAGTAGGTTCTTTGATAAAAATGGGCGTATTCGAAATGAATGTTTCTATCTAGAGCACAAGTGAACCATGATACTTGACTTTTGCGTTTTAAACTTTAATTCAAGCCATTATATCTATAAAGGTGGACGTGTCTGTGTGTGGGTATCTGTGTACATTTCCCTACGCAATAACTCTGTCAATTTTAAGTTTACAGGCTCGAAATTTGATATACAGGGTACTGAAATTTGGGAAAATCTTTGTGATCGGTTTTCGGCCAGAAATTTGGTTGTTAAGGGGTCAAAGTTTAACGATTTGATCTTTGAGAACTCTACCAAACTCCTCCGACAATTTGGGGTCTAAACACTTGAAATTTTAGATATAGGTTCCTTGGACATGGATCTAACTTAATAACGTGATTTGAGCCCAAAACAATAAATGTTAAGAGGCCATAATAGGGGTCAAAGTTTAAAAAAATTGACAGCTTTTTTTTTTTTTTTTGCTCAACGTACACCTCCAAACACCCGGGCAACGCCGGGATGAAATGCTAGTATTAAAAAAATTGGATAAAATAAACAGTAGGTTCTCTACAGTGCAATGTATTGTGGACTGTCCCTATGGGGAGGTATATGAAATTTTCTCCCGGTGAACCATTAAAGCAGGCAATCAATCGATTTGGTTGGAAAATGAGTGATTTCAATGACAATAAAAGAATTGGAAGCGTGGAAAATTTGTTGATCCTTATTCAATACCGGGCAACATCGGGTCTACCTGCTATTAATAGATAGATATCAGAAAAACCTTAGTGATCTCTGAAGCAAGATAGCTATATGCAGTTCTGTGTAAGGCCCACTAGAAAAATCAGAGTGTAGGATATTTACGCCATTAACTATTGCTACACTACCACCCTACATTCATTGACCCTTATCCTTGAGTGGCCTTCAGGTCTTGATAAGTGATGACTCCTAAGTACAACAAAACAAAAAATTCTATTACAAAATTAATAAAAAGGGAATAAAATGATTGGTTGATCACTTATAAATAAAAGTGAATATCACCACATGTAGTAATATTATTTAACTCAGAGTTGGAGAAGAGAGAGAAGGGGAGATGAAGAGAAATACCGCAATCAGAAAAGATTTTGTGTTTTTATGTTTAACTGGTTTTACAAACTCAACTTTTTCCTGAATCAGACAGTTTTACTAAAGCTCAGTGGATGACCCAACCGGTCACATTCTTTTTCTAGTGTTTTATTAAGCATATGTGTGAGAGACCAACTAACAAACATTGCCTTGTACAGAGATTTTTACATGCATCTCAAATTAGACGCACCCATTCGATCGACACATTTAGCGATGAAAATAGCAGCAGCTGTGGTTGCCTTAAGACTCTGTACTACTGCAACAGAGCGCATATGAGCGCGTAGGAAAATATGAGCAGCAGCAGAAGGACGGATGACAAGTGATTGCATTAGCAGCAGGAGCAGTGTTTGAACGCGTATGCAAATTACGCTGGCGTCTGAAGAAAATTAAAAAAAGAAAAAGAAAGGAAAGCGCGTGGTCGAGGAGAAAAAAGTTTATGCTGAAATAGACGGATGTGTAAAGTGAAGGCGAGAATGGTCCGACTGTTGCCAGCATGTGGTTGGAAGAAAGAGGAATGCCACCAGGTTAGATGGACATGTGGTAGCGAGAGATATTTTAACTTGTGTCAAGACAAGAGAGTAACAGTAATGAATGCTTTTGTTAAAAAAGAAAAAAAGCCGACTCGGATATTTTTTCTTTCCTTTGTGACTGCAATTAAACACCACTAAATACTATTTGAGGATGCGTTCTTGACAATCAATTCAGCAGAAACTAGACCACTGTGGTGACTTATCTGTGGGGCTGTGGTATTGGTCTTGGGTAGTCATAGGAGATCCACCCTTCCAGGTCTTGCTTCCCCTTTTGGGGATGGAGTAAGTTTATTGCTTACTGCCTGAGGCGCCCCGACCAGGAAATGTCGACCGGACTGTCTAGGCAATCTTTAATTAACCAGAGTGCTTTTCTTTTAAGGGTGCTAGCTTGCCTCTCCCCACTTTTAGAGCTTTTGTCACATCTTTCTGTTGAGGGAAAGAAGTAAATAACAGCGATAAGACTATTATTTTAAAATGAAACCTGACAGACAGGAAAGCGTAGCCCAAACACTTTTTTAAATTTTAATATCATTAAATACTTTTTATTTTTATTTTTTCTAATTTTCTAATTTGTGCTAGGTTTTCAAATCTCTGATGGCGTAATATTTCGTCTACCGATTTCTTGTACACGATGTTTTAATTGCTTTTATACCTTGAAAACTTATACATTTGCCCTCGTCTGATTTTATAATTTGCAATAAGAATAGTTATCAAATATTCTTATTTACAGATGTAAATTAAATGGAAATTAAGTCTGTTGTGGAGGTTCCAGGCGTGACATAAAATTACATCAGACACAAGGTGTTCACCCCACGCCAACGCGTTGAAATCCATATTTCCCAACCCTTTATCCCTTTTTGTTTCAAATTTTCAAGCACAGTTTTCCTTCTCCCTAACCTCTATAACTTATTTTAACAGTCTTCTCCTAATCCGTCTCTTTTTACACACAAACTGGTTACCATCTTTCTGTAACGTGGCCGTTACTTTTTAACTGCGTTGTTACAGTTCAAACTTCTCATACCCACACGCTGTCCGACACCGCCGCAAAGAATAAACAAATAAAAAATAAAATAAAAAAAAAAACCGATTCGGCTTCTTTTTTTTTCTGTTTTAACAAAACTGTTACTTTCCAAAAAATGTTTGCTTCTTGGGTTTTTTTTTTTTGTTGTTGTTCATTTCGTCTACCATAAGATGAATAAAACCCTACCGTCTTGACACTAGCTTAAAAGTCTCTCGCCACCACCACGGGGCCACACATCCATCTAAACCGGTGGCGTTTGTCTTTTTGCTCTTAACCACATGGTGCATTTTTTTCTCTTGCCGCACATAAGTAAAAAAAAACAAACAAACAAACAAAAAAAAACCTTTGATCGCTTCCTTTGCTCGACCACGTGCTGCATTTTCTCTGATTTTCTTTACACTTTCTAATTTGCATACGTGCTTTAACGGCTGCTACTGCTAATATGTGCTCATACGCGCTCTATTATACTCACCCTTCCTATTATTCTGTAGGGATCTATAAATAAAATAATAAAACTCCCAACCGAATGTTAACACGTCAGCTGCTTCACACGAACTGCACAAAAGTGTCTATGCGCATCGGCTCCGCGCACCTGTTCACTGAGAAAAAGAAAAATAGTAGAGATTAATCTGACTAATGGAATGCAAATGTGCCAAAAACAAAGATGAACAACCAGTTGATGAATGCCATATTGTGGCAGCCGGTTGGCATAGATAAATAGCCGAGATTGTTCATCTTTGTTTTTAGTGCACATGCTTCTCATTTTATCATTTACAGATCTCCACAGAATAATAAGGTGGTTGAAATATAACAGAGCGCATATGGGCGCGAGTGAGAAAACATTTGCAGCAGCAGCCGTTAAAGTACGAATAGTCGTCTCATTTTTCTACAGAAAAGGCAGAATAGAATATTAGTTTGACGGTAAAGATCATGAGTAGAAGAAGCGTTGGACGGCAGCGAGAACGTTGACAATCTGAACATCTGGGCAACATCCAAAATTACGAGCAACAATGAATTCATGAATGCCTCGAGGGAAAAAGACAGATGGAGAGCCATTAATGCCTGTACCAGGCAGGACACCACTTGATGATAATGATCCAATATGGTCCAAATGAGACAGCCATATTCAATAACTTATTATTCTTTATATAATGTTTACATATTTAAAGTGTGTATTTCTCAATAGATTTAAACTTGAAAAGATTCTTCTTATAATAATATTTAACAGAAACAAACAGTTTTTTCTCGTAAACCATTCACGCCGTAATTTACTGATTTTGCCTTATATTGTTTCCGTTCCAAGCTGATTTTATAACAAAATATGGGTGTCGAAAATAGTAATATATCCAAAAACTACGAAAATTCACCGAGTAGAAAGTTATTTATAGTTAAAAGTAATTTTTTCGGAAAATGGGGTAGAACTGCATTTTTGTAAATGTTTTAAAGGAGTTTTTTTTTTACAAGGTGGTTACCACTTATCAAGGCCCGGAAGCCACTCAGTGATAAGGGTTATTGTAAGTACAGTACGTTAGTGTGGAGATTTAATAAAGTGTCTACTTAAGGGGGCGGTTAATGAGGAATTTGTTTACGTTGGACTTGAAGATATCCAGGTTGTAGTCAGGTGGGAAGCAGGCAGACAGAACAGAGTTCCACAGGCGTGCAGTTCTAAGAAAGATGGTGAAGGTTTCACACACAAGGGACACAACTCGGAACGCATATTCAAGATTACATCGTAATGGCGTCAAACACATGTACCCTATAGCGATAGACTTTGTTTTTATTTTAAAAAAAAGCACAATAGCAGTTGTTTTACTTGAATTTTCGTAATTTTTGGATATATCACAATTTTCGACATGACAATTTTTTATTGTTTACTTGGAAGTCACCACTTATCAAGGCCTGAGGGTCACTCGAGGATAAGGGTTAATGAATGTAAGGTGGTAGTGTAGTAATCGTTAATCGTGTAAATTTGGTTGAATTTGATTATTTATGGGGACGGTTCAACAAGAACTTGTTTACATTGGCCTTGAAGACTACCATGTTGTATTCAACCGGGAAGCAGGCCAGTGAAACATTGTACCACATGTAGACAGTTATGGGAAAGAAGCTTTGTTCATGGAATCTGCGTTTAGATTTGGACACAGATAGAGAGTGAGGGAAATCTTATATAGTGGTTGTAGCTAGTCGAATGCTTTTTGTGAAAGATTGGCAAGGAGGGAGGCATAGATTGGAGTTCAGCCGAGCACTTGCGATGAAAATAACGATAGAGCAGAGACAAGCTCGCAACGTCTCTTCTGTGGGGAAGAGGCTGCAAGAAAGAGAAAAGAGCATTACCCACTAGATTTCGAACTAGATTTTGATCGCTATTGAAGCAGAATATTAATTATGTAATATTGTTTTTTCTTTAAATGACATATTCAAAGAAATCGATTTGTCACCTCTCTCTCTCTCTCTTTCTCTCTCTCTCTCTCTCTCTCTCTCTCTCTCTCTCTCTCTCTCCAAGCACTAAAATATGCAACTTCTTATTTTAATTCTTTATTATTTGCACACATACTTATAATTATGCTATGGTTTGGCATATCAACCCCCCCCCCAAAGGGTTGATATGCTATTGAACAAAACGATCAAATCTACGATTATCGTTTTTCTTTTTCTAAAAAAAATATCACAAAAAAAAGAAAAGAAGACAAGATAAGAAGTGACTTCCCATCCCAACCCAATGTGAAATGAATTTAAAGAAACAGATTAAATGTGACAAATCGGTTTCTGCTTCTCTAGCGACAGCACAAAGAAAACGGTTCCATCCAAAACAACAAAGAATTAAAGAAAAAGAAAAAAGAAGTTCTTCAGCAGGAACGTTCCCAAAATTTGTCTTGTGGTAGTGGGAGAAAGGGTGGAGGGAGAGGCTTTGGGGAGAAGTCAAGCCACAAAATAGAGGTCAGACGATATAACGATATGTTACAGGCTAAAGGAGAAGACGAGGTATGGGGTTAATGGCGTGATTCGAACACTGCATGCAGAAAAACAAAACAGTATTTATGCAAGGGTTCATTTCCCTAATTTAAAGACCGACAGTGAATCAATATAAAGTATGAATATAAAACGTTAATTTTGTCTGTTTGTCTTTTGGACTGTCCCAGGTTTTTCATTTAGTTTCTCATATACAGTGCACACACCAAGTTAAATCATGTATTAATGTTATCCTATTGTGTTTTTATTCCTCGTGTAGAATTGAACACGGGTAGGTTGAGCTGGTTTTTAGTTTAGCGAGTAGATTCGGGCTAAGATGACAGTGTAGTATCTGTTTTGATGCTACACTTAAATTAATTTATTCTTGGTCAGTGTAGAGGAAAATTTGGTACTAGTGCACTTATTGATCCGCGCTGAAATAATAACGCTATTATTAAAAAAAGCCATTCTTAACATGGGAAGGGGAGGGTGTTTTGTACCTATTCTGTACTTTAACCTTACAATTGAATAAATAAACATATCATGAAACTTTAATTAAACGTGGAAATACGATTTAAAAAACAGCGCGGATCAGTAAGTGCACTAGCACCGAAAATTTCTATATAAGACAATTGTTATTTTTGCCTACTTCCAGAGTGCCTCTTTTTTTAGGAACTGGTACCCCCCACCACCACATGAAAAGCAGCCTTTTGTTCTTGTGGGGAAGCAAATGAATTCATATTATGTACTCGGGTATGAGAAAGAGTTTAGAATGACATAGAGAACCGACTTTAGGTGAAACCAAAAGAGCATCAGAAATAATTTATGTGCTCCAAGAGACATTCGATGATAAAGGAAGACCAAGAATTGTCAGTTTCTATCCATCACTTTCACCCTCTTTCAATTTATGCTATTTGACCCACCCCCTCCATAAACACACGTTTATTCTATCACTTTCGCTTCCAACACTCTTTTGCTGTCTATATACAGTTGAAGGTAATAAAGTAAGGAAAGAATAACAGGATTGAGATAGTCCATTATAAACCAAAGGGAATGTTATCACAGGTAGTAATTTTATTTAACACGTAGATAGAGTGAAGTGAATAGTATCAGTAAGTAAAGAATTGCCTTTTAGAAAGGTTTTATTAACTGTAAAATACACGTACGCTCTTGAAAGGATCGAGCGGGAAAATGAAACAGAGGGCGCTTTTATTATGAATGTCAATCCCAAGGGGGATAACTCTTAACAACAAATTAAATCATAACATTTTCCCCGTCCTAAAGTATTCAAGTAAGGGGTAATTAATTATAGACAAATTTTTTTTTTTTTTTTTTTTTTTTTTTACAATCACATAAGAATCATTTTATTTACAAATAACATATGAACCCAAACTGCAGTTTTTTCAGTATTTAGTCACAAAATCCTTATATTTACTAGGGAATTGTCGAACTCGGGACGACCTCCGCACAGATTGGCAGGAATGCTGATTTTCAGTATTATTTTTTAGTGAAATCTGATTTTCTTCAAGATCAGACGATTGATTTTTGTCTTCCTCATGACCGATGTTTTCATTAGTAGAAGGTTCAAATAAAGTCTCTGAAGTAGTAGGATTATTATTAGAGTTTTCTTCATTTGATGAGTTTGGAGCTAAGTCTCGAACGTTGACAGTGGTTTCAGTACCAGAAGGTAGTTGAACATAAGCGTAGTGGGGGTTGACATCTATTAGGGTGGCAGGCGTTACAGGAGGGTCATGTTTACTTGTTTTAGTGTGGTTTCTAATATATATTGGGCCTGGTTTAACCCAAGAAGGAATTGAAATTCCGGAAGCAGATTTACGACTATATTTAAATAGTCTATCATGGGGAGTCATATTAGTGGCAGTACAAAGTAATGATCTAATTGAATGAAGTGCGTCCGGTAGTATGTCTTCCCAATAAGGTAGTTTCATTTGATTAGAATGTAATGTTGTTTGAATGGCCTTCCATAAGGTACCGTTGAGTTTTTCAATCTGTCCATTACCTTCAGGATGATACCTACTTGTTTTAGAAGTAGCAATTCCTTTTTTGTGTAAAAAATCCTTTATTTCTCTTGCTAAGAAATCAGAAGCACGGTCAGTATGTATCATGTCAGGCAAACCAAAAATTGAAAAGAGTTTGTTTAGACAGTGGATAATGGTTTTGCTTGTCATATCTCTGCAAGGAAAAGCGAAAGGAAAACGGGAATACTCATCAATTAGAGTAAGTAGATATTTGTTGCCATGTATAGAAGTAGGTAGAGGGCCTTTAAAATCAAGATTTAATCGTTGAAAAGGTAATATGGCTTGAATGAGAGTCCCTCCATTGGTATTGGCGAATTTGGGTTTCAGTAATTGACAGGATGAGCAAGAGTCAGTAATATTCTTAATTTGATCCAAAGTAAAAGGGAGGTTCCTCGTTCTTATAAAATGGCTTAGTCTTGAAACACCAGGATGACATAATTGTTTATGTAAATCACGAAGATCTTGTAGATTGTAAGTAAGAGCAGAGATGCGAGAGAATGTGTCAGCAGCAATATTTTCAGGTCCAGGTCGATAAACTATAGTGAAATTGTATTGGGATAATTCTATACGCCAACGACATATTTTGTCATTCTTAATTTTTGATTTTCTTTTATTGTCGAATATGAAGCTGATGCTCTTCTGATCTGTGATGACTTTAAAGTGCCTGCCGAGTAGAAAATGTCGCCACTTACGGAGAGCTTCTACAATAGCGGCTGCCTCTTTTTCTACTGCATGGTGCTTAATTTCGTTAGTATTGAGAGTTCTTGAAAAAAATGAAATAGGACGACCTTCTTGATTTAGTGTTGCAGCAATGCAATAGTTACTAGCGTCCGTTTCTACTTCAAATTCTTTATTTGGATCTACCGTTATTAAAGTGGCGTCTTTTAGATCATTTTTCAATGTTTGAAAAGATTTTAATACAGATGGAGGTAGTGGAAATTCTTTGTTTTGATTTAGTAATAAAATTTTATCAGAAATTTTTTTAATGAATTTGCAGTAATAGGAAAACATTCCAACTATTCTTTTTTGAGATTTAAGATTCAGCGGAGGTGGCATTTCGAGTAATGGTTTTAGTCTTTGATAATCGGGAGCTATTTGATTATTTTCTATGGTGTAGCCGAGTAGAGTAATAGAACTAGAAGAAATTATGCTTTTATTTTCATTTAAAGTGATGTTATATTGTTTAGCAATTTTGTAGAATTTTTGAAGATTGTAATCGTGTTCTTCTTGATTTTTTCCGCATATAGTTACGTTATCAACATACACAAAGGTATCGGTTAGATTTTCTTTTTCTATAATATAGTCTATGCTCCTCTGGAAAGCACTTACTCCATTGGTGACGCCAAAAGGAAGACGAGTAAATTGAAAAAGTTTGCCACTTACTTCAAACGCAGTGAATTTACGATCAGCATGATTTATAGGTATTTGGTGATAAGCAGATTTTAGGTCGAGAGTAGAGAAGATGTTATATTGAGCGATGTCGTCTACCATCTTATTGATATTAGGCATTGGGTAAGCGTCTAGTTCCGTGAATCTATTAATGGTATCGCTGTAGTCGACTACCATTCTTTTCTTATGATTCTCATTCGAAGTTACAAGCACTTGCGCTGGCCACGGAGATATCGAAGGTTCAATTATGCCTTCTTTCAACATTCTAGCAGTCTCTTCTTTTATGAATTTGTTGGCGGCAAAAGTGTAACGTCGGGATTTTGTCGCAATAGGAGTAGTATGAGGAGAAAGATTAGAAAAGAGAGGAGGGGGTGGAACGTTTATGGTAGGAAAAAAATTATTCGTGTTTATAGCTCCAATTATAAGTTTGTCTCTAGGACCGTCGAATTTAAGTGTTACTTTTTTATATTTTTTTTAAATATCTTTTCCGATTATTAAATCAATGAAAAGGTTTTCAATGATTTCAATTGTTATTCCAGAATGGGTTTTATCTTTCAGTATTAAATCCACGACAGCTTCGCCAGTTATTTTAGCATGTTGATCGGAAGCAGCCAGAGCTATAGTTTTGTTTTTAGGTATTGTGAAGAGTTTAAGTTTTTTAGCAGTATTTTCATTAATGAATGTTTTTACACTGCCGGAGTCCACCATAGCGTTCACGAAGTGCCCGTTAATTTGGCATTGAGTGAATGTGACATCTTTGGAGTTAGTTCCTAGTCAGGATATAGAAGGTGAGGGGTAGTCAGAGTCGTCATAAAGAACAGCAGTATGAGTGTTAGAAATAGAAGATTTACACACTTTAGCCCAATGACCATTTTTTTTGCATTTTTTACATTCGGCGTTTCGTGCAGGACATAAATATCGAGGATGACGTGATTTTCCACAGAAAAAACAAACCCCTTTTGGATGCATATTTTCTTTAGTCACAGCTATACGATTGTAGCCCGAAGGATTATTTGTAGCTGCTACAGTAAAGTTATTTGCGTAGCTTATCGAATGCTTTTCTGCTTGTTCAAGAGATCTGGCCGTGGCATATGTGTCTTGTAAAGTCAGGATGGGTTTTTCTAACAGTCGTTGTCGGATGGACGAAGAAGAAATTCCACCGATGAAAGCTTCCCGAATGTATTGATTTTTGTTTTCTTCAGCAGAAACCGCTTCGAAGTTACATGTTTTGGCAAGCATTTCCAATTGTAGTATGAAGGCATCTATATTTTGTGTTGTTTGTTGCTTCGTCGTCATCAATCGATATCTATTATAAACAATATTTTCAGGTTTTAAATAAGCGGCGTCCAATGTTCTTAATGTACTATCGTAGTCGGTTTTATCGCTTATTAAATCGAAAACAGAGGCTGAAATACAATTGATCAAGGCAAAGAAATTATCTGAAGTGTTTTCGATTAATCCGTTATTATGTGAGCGGATATAATTCTGGAGGGCTAATTTCCAATGCCTATAGGATTTTTCGGAATTAGGGCATGTAGGTTCCACCTCGAATCTGTCGGGACGTAAGATTCGATCCATTATTTTTTTTTTTTTTTTTTTTTACAGTTAATAAAATTGAAGTGAATAGTATCAGTAAGTAAAGAATTGCCTTTTAGAAAGGTTTTATTAACTGTAAAATACACGTACGCTCTTGAAAGGATCGAGCGGGAAAATGAAACAGAGGGCGCTTTTATTATGAATGTCAATCCCAAGGGGGATAACTCTTAACAACAAATTAAATCATAACATAGAGAGAAAGAGAAAGAGAGAGGGTGCAGTGAAGAAGAATGGGTTATGCCAATCAAATTACAGATACTTTTTTGTAATTTACCAAGAACCTTCAAGTGAGACAGCCAAAATATGAAAGCAATACTCCATACATAATAGATTTGTAAAGTTTCGGGCATAAGAAAGTGTTTAGAGCGATATGGAGAACTGATTTTACGAGAAGCAGAAAGAGCAATGGATCTAATATATGAACATTTGATGAAAGAGTTGATGATAAAGAAAAAACAAAAAGTTTCAGAATTGATTTCTTCTCACGAACAGAGCCATCCCTGACAATCTCAGAAAGAAAAGGGCAAAAAAGAAAAAAGGTCGAAGGTTACATCGGCCGTAACGTTGTAAAAATTATAATCAAGATGAGAATAGTAGTTCGAATGATTCAGACAATACAAATCATTAATCTCTATCTCAAAAATTATAAACACACTCTCTGTCTTTGACGGAAGAGTCATTACTGACCAGCTGTGGCACTCTTCGCGAATCGCCGTCATTGACTCCGGTTCTGCACCATTCTGAGCAACTCAGCCATGTTAATGTCCGCGATATCCTTCACGTTTCCTGACATTCTTGTTTTTTGGTTTTCCACTCTCTCTTTTTTTTTTTTTTTTTTTTTTTTTTGGCCAGGGGCTGTACCAAAAAGCAGATCGTTTGTTAAGCCGTCTGTTCTGGCCATATTCCCCAAAATCGCAATTTCCTGACATTGATGTTGTCGCATGGTCCAATCTTCCCCAGAACCAACTCGTTTGTGTTATGTGTTTAGAAATAAGTGTCGAATGTGAAATAACTACACAAAAATGATACAAGTAAATGGAACGCTTAACAGATTTATTTACAAGTTACTATTGACTTAGTGATATTTTTAACCACCGGATGTGCGATGATATGTCTTTCGGTTTTGAAGAATGTGTTTACGTCTCAAAGTGTCATGGTGGACACCCGTTTCTTTTCCCATCGAAGGCCGATCACTCTTTTCTTTGTCTAGGGGAGAGAACTCATATTACACAAAGAAGTCTACGGTAGCACCACAATTCAAAAGCAGCAATTTTCCTCTTGTTGACTTTCTTCAAGACCCAACATTCCACTCTGTATGTTGCTCTTGAAAATACCAAAACTTGCAGTTGTTTCTTCGTTCGTTGTGAAATGGATCTGCCTTTCCAGATATTGGCTAGTGCAATCATCGGCTTACTTTATTGATGTCATCTATGTTGTTAGTGAAAACTGCACCCAGGTAATTGCAATCTTCTACATTTTCAACATTTTGATTGCCCACAATTACGTTTCCATCATTTGGTGCCTGTCTTACTTTCATAACCTTTGTTTTGCTGACGTTGAGGAAGAGTCTTGCTGCTTCGCTGGCAGCTTTTACCTTGTTTGTTAAGTCTTGTATAAAACAGATAGGATCTAATTTAGATAAAACGTTTCATTAAAATATAACAGACATACAATGTTTACATTTAAGATATAAATTTATCGCATCGTCACAATGTCGCATTCTTGTGCTTGTTTTATAAATAGTTTAATGAAATGTGCTCCAATGAACTCATAGCACTTGCGCCCCCTTGATGTACATACTCGATTAATATGATAAGCAACAAAATCCCACCTCTTCGCTGTTGAGCTTCCAAGATGTCAAAAATCCTTCTATTCTTATACCTGTCCATGTTTCCTGCTTCCTTGACTTTCTCTTGGTGACCCCTCAGTGGTGATGATGGTGGCCGTTTTTGGGGTTTTAATGTGTGCGGAGGTGGCTAATAAAGCTGGTCTTGGCCTTGAACTGCCTTTCACACTGCATGCAAGTAGTTTCATTTCCATTAGGGGGATTGACTCAAGAGCATTTTTCTGCATTCCAAGTGGCAATATGCCTTGCTGGAGATAAAAACTAGTAATATATATATATATATATATATATATATATATATATATATATATAGTCATCCACATACAGTAATGTTTCGCTGTGTCATAGCTCATCAATACAAGCTGGGATTGAAACCTGACTGCTTGTATGACAATCAAGGCTCCTAACCATTACGCTTATTGGCAGCTGCTGTGTGAGTCATGAATTAACAATGTTTTGACATCGTCTGAAATACCTAAGCTCGATTTGTTTACACAAAAAGAATCGCTTTATACGCTAATGGTAATTCGTGTATCGCTTCTCAATATTCTCAACTCAAGATAAGGAGCATTATAACTATCTCCGCAAAACCTCTGGCCTTGATGGAAAGGAGACTAAGACTTACTTCTATGGTTTCAAATGATCTGAAATAACAGCAATGTGAGACTTGATTCCAAATATTTCTCATATGTTATATCAACCCTGTTTCGGAAATAGGATACGATTATGAATATCTCCGGTATCAAATAATCCTTATATACTATGAAATTTACTTTATGTATGAAAATCAAAAAGGGGTGATATAACATATGAAAAATATTTGGAATCAAGTCTCCTCTTGCTGTTATTTTTAAGTAATATAAAATTTGAAATTGTCCGGTTTTTGTCGAAACAATTGTAATGTCCGAAAAAATACAAATATGAAATTGTTCCTTCTTGTTGTTTTTGGTTTTTGCCAGTATATATATATATATATATATATATATATATATATATATATATATATATATATATATATATATATAACGTCAGATACGTGCTGTTCGTTTGGTGGGGAGTGCGAGAAAGAGAGGTAAACCTCGAAGGGTCGGAGGAGTGTTATCAAACCTTCAGAGATATTGAGTCAGAAATTAATGCAGATACAAGCTCAGAAATTTCTATTTACTAATGTAGATGATGATGATGATGATGATGATGATGATGATGTCGTCGCCAATGGTGGTCACAGGGGGTGGGGGGTTCCATTTTCTTGCCTCTCGAACGTGACGAGAACAAAATCAAAGATGGCAGTTAAGTGTTATTGTTAACCCCTAATGTAAGCTGAAACCTGCACATCATGAGCCGACATGAGGGGAATTAAAAAAAAAAAAAAAAAAAAAAAACGGAGGTATTCTAAAATATGATTCCTCTACCCGGTTCGGTACCTTAATCTTGAGCATGCAACCACCACCACCACCATTATTACTGCTATCTCCACCCTGCCCAAAACCCAAATGAATAAACTAAACGAGGGTAAATATTTCGCTGACCCCTCAGACATGCCTGGGAAATCTCACCCTTTTTGTAGGGAGAGAGAAAAAAAAACCCATAATCCACTCCTTTCTGTATCTCATCCAACACTTTCCTTGCAAAGTTAAAGAAACTTGGACTCTTAAAACCTTAACAGTCTAATATGATGACATTGGCACCTTGCTCTAATTAGGCCATCTGCCAATAAGGTGCCTCCATTTTTTTTTGGGAGGGGGAGGGGAGGATATTATATTTTCTGCTTAATTGATTATGCCAATTGTCTATTCAAACATTACGTACCATCTTTATTTTTATTTATTTATTTTTATTCGGAGTTGGGGGGGGGGCTGAATCTGGGTTACAGTTTCTCGAATTGGGATGAAGAAGATCAATCATATTTTTATGAATAAGCATTGAACAAAGAAGCCCTGCTGGGTGATACAGCGGGAGTAGCAGGGGGAGACAAAAACATTTATATTATTATTGTCATTATTATTATTATTATTGTTGTTGTTTTTGTTGTTGTTGTTGTTGTTATCGTCATTGATATTATCATTTCTTCTTGTTCAGCAAATTATTTGTTTAATATTTTATGTCTTCGTTTCGTTTTCTGATGAAAAATTTATTCAATCACACTTTTGGATGACGTACATAAATTGATATGAATATTCATTTTAGATCCATTTACTGTTATACTGATTGAGGGCCATATATATATATATATATATATATATATATATATATATATATATATATATATATTATAAATTGGTGTATAGGACGACCCTTTAAGTTAAAAAAAATCATCTGTAAAAAACAATATTTCATAAGATCCCGGATGTTGCAATTTCTAGCCTAGCCTAAACAAACATGGTTTCGTGATTCAGCAGTCGTCTTATACAACCGATAAATTTATTAACATTTGCTCCAATTTTGTACCTCGTCTTATCTGACGGGCGCCTTATATGTCGAAATATATGGTAGGTCAGGCTCATTACTGTGGGGGGACTATGGAACCTAATCCAGAAAGAAAAGGCATAGTAGCGGACACGATAGGGCGACTGTTTGCCTCACTGAGATTACTTTCGACCAGAAGCTGCGGCCTCCTCTGCTGCTAGTTGTTGCGGGTTTGCTCCACTGGACATGAGCATTGAAGGTTTAGAGGGTGTCTATCTGATGCGCAACAGATACTGCACCTAAACTGCACAAGCAAGTTTGGAGCCAAAGTGGAAAGTCCCGTGGTGATGGAGTGAGACTATGCCAACACCAAGGGATACAGCACTGAGCCCCCAACTAGTCATCGTCAAGACTGATGGACTGCATGATGATGATAATGATGATATATATATATAGATATAGATATATATAACCCTTCACCAGACCATCCATTCACGTGAAATCACCTTTTTCTTCACTCTATTTCCTCTGCTTCACTATTTGTTACCAAGTAAGATCTATGACTTACTTGTAGTTTCATTAAATACTTTTGCAAGCAAAATCCAATCTTGCATTTTGCTAAATCCTACCCTCTGATGAAAAGGAAAGTATTTCTTCGAAACTCCATGGATTAAGGACTATCCACTTATTTTGTGCTTCCTTTTTAAAATTAAATATGTTTTTAACTCTTTTTCAAAGTGTTTTTTAACATGTTTATTAACTACTTGTTCTTATATATACATATGTATATATGTGTGTGTGTGTGTGCGTGCGCGCATGTGTGTGTGAAAAAGAGGGAGAGAGAGAGGACGACTCTTAACCTATATACTCAATGAATTCTTGATCTACGGACTTGAGATTCGATACATAGGGTATGCTGATACGTGGAAAACTTTTTAATTAGTTCTCATCCGGAAAAACGGGCGGCTAAGGGTTGTAAATTGAAAAAAATTCGTACTTGGGAATCATCGGATTTTTATCTGTTAATCAACTGTTTCACAACTGCTCATGTGTGAATCGTTCACATGACAGATACCTTATGTTAAGAATAAGTAGGTTTGAAAACACCTTTTTAAAAATCGTGTCACGCCGGTCTAATGGTTACTGTACTTGACTAACTGTATTTAGATTTTGGTTTCAATCTCAGCCCGTGTATTTTCTCTCATTGTTTTTTTCTTTTTTCACTTACAAAAAGTGAACCGTTTAGACCAAACTCACATGCACATGTCTTAGTTTATGTATCAATTAAAATATAATATGTATGCATATTTTATGACACGGCAGTACCGGGCGTGCGGCCAGTATTAATATATATATATATATATATATATATATATATATATATATATATATATATATATATATATATAAAGCTGAACGTCTGTGTGTGTGTCTGGTCACGAATAGGCTCCTATATGGTTGACTAATGAAGGGCAGAGGAATAGTTGGCCGAAACGTTGTGAAACAACGACTCAAAAAAAAAAAAATGAGGATAATAGTCCGCAATAAATAAAATTAATTGTAATAGAATATTAAAAAAAGCAACTAACATACAAAGCGGCCCCGTTGCATATATAGAACATAACCCCCAAATTATTTTAACGGTTTTTATGACAATATTTAAACGCTAGATGATTACATAAACCCTTGATGGCGATATATGCTGTGGCCTTGCAGACGGATAACAATCACGACAAACACAGTGGTATAATCAATAGAAAATGTATGAGCAAAAGTATGTTACAGAAATACACGTCATGATTCTTAGCCCATAACTGCCATGGATCGGTCTTTACTTCCTTTTTAATTCTGCACAGTATGTCTCCCTTTTTATATCTCCATGTTGTGACCAAAAAGACCGATACTAATTAAGACAAACACAGTGGTATAATTAATAGAAAATGCATTAATTATTCAATTACAGAAGTACACGTCATGATTTATTGGTTGCAGTTATGGCTCCAGAACCACGACGTGTATTTCAGTAACATATTGGATACAGACCTCACGTAATGAGATATAAGATATACACGTAACAGACAAGCATCCCCCCCCCGCTACACTACACGGCCACCAATAAATCTAACTGTATTTACTGTGCTTGTGTAAGTTAATTTATTCTGAAAATAGCTAAATCAGCTTACACCATAACACATTAAATAAGCCTGGGTCTGGTGTTGTTACATGCACCAACAAAATCATGAAAAGAAAATGA
>NC_136510.1:103834446-103854446 GCF_053919585.1 Euprymna scolopes | reverse complement strand
TGTTAGAAACCCACTCAATATATGTTAACATGATATAGAGTGACATATATTAGGTGGGTTTCTAACAGTATTTTGTATAATTTTTTAGTTTGAACTCATTTTCCTAAACTTAACGTATTCAACTGAGAGCTGGCCGCCATTTGTCTTTTTCAAATATATCGATAAACTCTATATGATTTTCGTACCAATTACACGTTTTAAAGTGAGTAAAACCACTAAAATCTTTTTCAGATGGGTAGAAGAGTAACTTATCTTGCCTTTGATAGCATTTACTTTTTACTAGCCTGGGTGGTCGGCGGTTCCCGGGTGTTTAGAGGTGTGTATTGAGCAAAAAAAAAAAAAAGTGGTAGTAGGCAGGCATAACGCAAAGGAAGAAAAGAACATGAAAAAAAAGTGACGTTTTTGCCGTTGCGTCCACTGCCAAACTGGAAGTGGCAAAGGTTTAAATTAAAGCTAGTCAATCGAAAAAGGAGGATGACTTTCGAAAATATCGGCGAAAAAAGCGACTCCTCTCTGTAAAAAAGTGTTCAGTTGAGGGTGAAGGAATTAATATTTTTAACCAATTTTTCAATATGTGTTGTCGGAAGGGTCGAGCTTCAAAACGATACCGATCTCGTGAAAATCCGTTGCCTCTGTCAAAAGTTTTAGGCAGACATGATGATTGCAACGTCTTATCAGACGAGTGCCACTCCCTCAGACATTTAAAATCCATGAGCCCAAATGTCTGAGGGAGTATCCATACAAATATGATGTTAAAGAGTCTTAGCTTTGTACGACAGCTAAGTCTCTCTCTCGGTTCAAAATGTTGAGATCCAGCAACAAGCAAGAGCAAGATAGCCCGCAACAAATTGAACTGCAGACCAGCTTAATGCGGGGAATGGTCTTCCGCTTTATGGTTTTTTAAATCAGAGATTTGCTTCTCCTAGAAAGGTTGCCTTCACCACGGCTTACGGGAGCCCTCTCTACCCCAATACACATATACACACACACAAATATACACAGCATTAGGCAGACATACATACATACATTTAAACAGACAGGTGAGATTTATATAATAGATATTTTTGTTTTTTGAGAAATTTTCGAATCTATGTGTATAGTAAAACAAACCCTGTTTTTCAATTCTAGTTTCTTACGTTTAGGAATATTATTATTTTACAATCAAGATATAAAAAAAAAGGTAGTCTGTAATATAAATTTCCGAAATTAAAGCAGGGGATGAATACTCGCCTTTTTTTTTTTTTACATTATATATCTTTATTATATGCTAACGATATAGGACGATTTAAGTCATGCAGATTCTGTATTTATTATTACAGAGCCTATTCTCTAACCCGACTAATAGATTATAAAATTATAAAATTAAACCATTTTTAACGATGATAAATTTACGCATGCGCACACTAATAGAAATATCGACAAGTTGAAATGAACATTTGTATTTCAACTTGTGGACTTCTGTACGAGTTTTTCATCCATCCAAACAAAGATTTTATTCGTTATAAACAATGCTTGGTGTACAGTTACTATTTCCTGTAGTTAAATAGTTTATCGGTTAAATATTTACAGACATACAAACCCACATCCATACATCTACTGTTATCTATATTTTTCATAAATATTTTTATTATTGATTTTTATTTTTGGTTTGTTCAGCTTCGATCGGCGAGTCAAGGTTTCGGTTTGTATGAGCTCACCAGCCTCGCTGATTTATTCAACTGGAGAAATATATAGATTTTAAGAATTAGATTATCAGTTCTTGAGGCCACGAAGATGTGACACAAGGTCGGAAAAGTGAGATTGGTAAATCCAGCATGGAAGAGGGAGAGCACTATGGCCTGCAAACAATGCCTGAACAGCCCCATCGGTATTCTCTTGTAGGGACGCCTCAGAAGATTAGCAATAAACTTACCGTGTATCCAAGAATGAGAAGGCAAAACCTGGCAGGGTGGACCTCCTAGAACTGCACCATACAGATTAGCCAACAGAGAACAAACAACAATACCTTAGACTCTAGTGGCTTGAGTGATCCTGGATATGACCTTAAACTATATCCAATAGTGAGGCCCCAGTTTGTGGGCTTTGAGCAGTGTGCAGTAACCTCTTAATTACAATTGCTCCCAGGTCCACTCTGACCTGGAGTGGTAGTACCTGTTAGGGTCCCAACTATGATAGAAATCGACTTGAAAAAAAAAAATTCTATTAAAAAATTTTTCTTCAAAATTATTGGATTCGGCATTAAATAACCTGAAAAGGCTTGATATGCCGTAAAACAAAACCAACCAACTAACAACTAGTGGCTTGAGATTCCAAGTTTATGGATACTGGTAAACTTTGCATGGAATCTCCTGTTAGTGTCGAATTATAAAAAGAATCAGAGAAACCAATGTCAACAAGAGAACTAAATCAGTCAAAGATAAACTGGCTTCTTTTTGCACACATTATACCAATATATTGCTATTTTTTTTGACCGATGAGAATAAAGTCAAATTCCAAAAATAAAAAATAAATAAAACAAATTCCAAAAATAAAAAATTAATAAAACAAAAGAAAAAGAAGAAAAAACTGTTATTTTTTTTAATCAAATCAAACCAATTATATCAAAAAGGGGGGGGGGATATTTTTGATTACTGATGAGGGTAGATATTTCTCTGCTGTTCATTGCAGCAAAATGTGAGACAAGGTTGGAAGGAGGAAATGATGCTAGCTCTCCTAAAAGAGGGGCACACTTGCTATTACAAAAATTGCCTGGGGATCCCCGTCGGCATTCCCCTGTTCTGGCGCCTCAGGCGACAAGCAATAAACTTGCCCCACCCGAAAACTGGATGCCAAGGCCTGGGAGGGTGAACCTCCTTAGTTATACTCAGACGGTGTACCTCAGTCCAACAGGTATTAGGCCGATTTCCGGCCCCACACCTGTCAGGCTGAGTATCAAGAACGGGTCCTTGACGAGTACTTTACCCAGTCTCCAAGCTGCCTAAGCAGCAAGGAGACACATCCTCATTCCCAATCAGGGTATACCCCAATGACTCTGGCGATCTTATTTATAACTTACGGTTAGGGAAAAAAAACAAGAGAGAGAGTGAAAGAAAAAATGGCCGTAGTTTATTGTCATACCTGGGACAATTTACAATCTATTATTATTTTTTTTTTTTTTTGGTAGCAGAGTGTAGTTCCAATCTACGGACCTACAAGTTATATGCCCAGCCATCGACCTTGCTTTAACGGATCGGAATCTAAATTCGAATAGTGGCAGATGAAATTTCTGGGGTGTTTAAGGATACGAAAACTACACAAAGTTATTCACTCTCCACCAGAGAATCCTAACATACATCATGTTAATTTTATATTGGCCTTTTGGTCAAGATCAAAGTGTAGTATCTGTTCTTCAGATGCTGCACTTCCATTTCTTGTTCTCTTTCGGTGGAGGAGCAGTCCTTCATGACTGAGACAATTTTTTATTTTTGTACCTTTTCTCCACGTTAAAAAACGACCCTTGTGTCTAACTCTGTCCCGTGGGGAGGCATAGTAAATAGGTTAAGTTGGGTTAGGGTTAGGGTTAGGGTTCAGATAATTTACGTTTTCTTACCACTAGTTTGTCATTTAATACTAATCAACCTTCGGTATCTCTTGTCAAGCTCAGGAATCTGCACGGAATTTCAAATGGAACCCTTTATTTAATCCACGGTCCAGTCTCAAATTTTGTACAGATTCCCGAGTGTGACAAGAGACACCGAAAGACGAAAATAGTACTTGAAATAATCCAAATAATCAATTCTCACCTTAAAACATCAGAGACAAAATATAGTAATTTTTTTCTAAGGTCATTAAATATTGATTGGACACGACTACTCGTGGAAATTAGTTTGTACTTTTTGTTGATATATATATTAGTAAACAGGAAACGTTTTAGACAAAGGGTCATAAAGAGATCAAGGGATTGACGATGTTGTACTGTAAGAAAACGAAAATGATATTTAACCGGACATTATGTCAGATATGAACAGTGAGGACAGTAGGTAAAGAACCATCAATCTTCATAGGTATCTCGGTCCAATAGAATTGTAGTCCGAATAATCCAAATTATCAATCTTTATCTTAAAATTTTAGAAGCTAAAATGAATTAAGAGGAAGATTTTGTAGTTTGTTTGAAGCATTGTGCGCAGTGTGAAAAGGTTGTGTTTGAGGGCTATGACAAAACAAAATGTAAGCCATGTTCAAGAGCTGTTTATGCTTTCTTATTATCCCTGATGAAGAGATATATTCTCGAAAATTTGGGGAAACTCAGATATCTTCTATCGTGTACACACACTATGTTGGTAAATAAATATGGATAATTTGAAATTATGGAAATTCATTCAATATTATCATTGTTCTTTATTACATAGACTATCCCCACAAACTGAATTGTAATAGCCCTTAAACAAAGCCCTTTCAAGGATAGATTAATTTGGAAATTAATTTTTACAAACCGTTCAATGCATACAAGGATATAAAGCGGACATTAAACTGATGATGATGATTATGATGACGACGACGACGACGATGATGATCCTCTCACCTGTGCAACAAAGCGGATATTAAACTGATGATGATGATGATGATCATCATCATCATCTCACCTGTGCAACAAAGTGGATATTAAACTGATGATGATGACGATAAGGATGATGATTCTGGTGTGAATGAGTCTCTCACCTGTGCAGCAAAGGTTTCTTCTTTTCAAATGTACAGCAACCAAAAAAAAAAAAACATAAGCAAAAATGAAAACTGTGACTTCATAGATAACAAAAGACATTGTTTGGATGTTCTTGCTATGAAAATCAGGAATCAAAGAAACGGTAAAAAGAAAAAAACTGAAAAAGCTAAATATTCTTTGATGATCATAAGAAAAGAAGAGGAAATGCAGAAAATGGTTGAAATGTGATTCCTTTTTAAAGAACCGAACTGACCTAATAAACAACAAAGACCTGGAATGATTCCATTAGTCTTCATAAATGGCAGCATTAAAAATGGGAGGGGGGGCATCTGGTCGAAGACTTTAGACACAAATACTATTCAGATTTACGAAGAAGACTTTATTGTAAAAAATTGAAATCTATAAATATAAAAGCAAAATACAATATGAGGAACTAACAGAAATCAAGATATTCCCAGCATCCGTCGGTCATGAAGATGATAATCGTTACGCATGAATTTGTTTTAAGTGAATCGTTGAAGACACGACCAACTCCCTCTACCAAGTAAGTGATTACTTTACAGATATCAACTTTTCGTATTGTTTCGATTCTACAAAGTACGGTTCTCGTCTTGAGTGTCATTTTCACAATGTTTCGGTCGATATACCCTCCGACCTTCTTCAGGTATTTCTTGTCAAACTCGGCAATCTGCACAGGATTTCAAAAAGACCCCTTTAGTTAATTCCCGAGTTCGACAAGATACACCTGAAGAAGGCTGGAGGTTACATCGACCGAAACATTATGAAAATGACACTCAAGATGAGAACAGTAGAAACTAAATAGTAGGAGTCTAACAATCGTTATGCATGAATTTGTTTAATGGGAATTATCGAGAACATGATCAACTCTCTCTACCAAGTAAGTGACCATTATACAGATATCTTTCAGAGTTTTCTTCTCATAGAGTTACTTAGTTTTTTTGTTTTGTTTTTTTTTACACATTGGTCACCACTTATCAAGGCCCGGAAGCCACTCAGGGATAAGGGTTATTGCAAGTACATTACGTTAGTGTGGAGATTTGATGAAGTGTTTACTTAAGGGGGCGGTTCATTAGGAATTTGTTAACGTTGGACTTGAAGACATCCAAGTTGTAGTCAGGTGGGAAGCAGGCAGACGGAACAGAGTTCCACAGACGTGCAGTTCTAAGAAAGAAGCTTTTTTCATGGAATCCACGTTTTGATTTAGGTACAGATAAAGAGTGGGGGAAATTTTTCATAGTGGATTCAGCTAGACGGGTGTTTTTCGTGAAAGATTGACTTTTGATATGTCAAGAGCAATTGCCCTAGAAAGGAAGCCTTTGTCAAGAGATTCACTAATCCTGTGAGATATAACCGTCAGAACATCTGCAGTAGATCTTGCAGAGCGGAAACCATATTGTGTGTCACTAAGAAGGTTGTTTCTGCTGAGGTGGTTAACTATTTCTCTATTTAATATGGATTCCAGCAACTTACTCATAACACACAGGAGACTTATTGGTCTGTACTGAGAGGGAGATGACTTATCACCTGAATTCTTAAATGCAGGGCAAACTGATGAGGTCTTCCAGGGAGTCGGAAAGCACTTCTCCTTAAGGCAGCGCTTAAACAGTTTTGTAAGTATGGGAGCAAGTTCTGGTTGAAGCTTTTTTAACACTATAATTGGGATGCCGTCAGGGCCAGTTGCTTTACTGGAATCAAGCTCTACCAAAGCTTTAGAATTTTATTTACACTATTATTTCAAACCTAGTTGGAAAAAGAGAGATTGCTTAATACTTTTTTTCTACATTCTATGCATATGATTGGGCACAGCTTTTACTTATTCATTTTTGCATGAGAAGATGGAAGTACATAAATCTATGTACAAATAAATACACATTGTTCCTTATTATATAACGTAGGATTACGTAGCCTCTTAGATTGCTGTGAGGAGTTGGACGAGAATCTCCAAAAAAAATACGCCTGTTCTGGTCCGCAGACAAGAACCAAGAGAAAAATTAGATTTGCTTATTCTGCCACGTTGACTTATCTTTTGTGACGTCACTTCTTGCAAAGGCATAAATTTAACTCCTTGTAGGAATTTTCTCTGTCAACATAATCTAACGCATTTGACAGCATGCTACAACAGCAATAAAAAAAATAACAATTCCATGGGGGATTATCGAGTTAGGTTGAGGCAAGACAACATACACATGAAATTATCTTATAATTTTATAAATATAGAAATATCGACAGTGGTTGTAGCTAGACAAGTCTTTATTGTAATATACTTTTACTCATTTCAAACAACATATATTGCTATGTAAGCCATAAGGGGCTACTGAGAATTAGGGGCAAAATTCATATAAGTATTCTAAATTGGGAGATGTGCAACAAAATCGTTGTTAACATTACATTTAAATTAAAGCGTTTCGATTCCTTTCAGCGTTTTATGTAAACTGTCCGGAAAATCCTAATAATAGCACAGTCCTTATAATGCACAAGTATCATAATCTTCTAGAAATCAAACATTCATTACAGAATTATTATACGCCAAATTCTTCCGTGTTATTGCATGGTTTTATTCATTTCTGTGCCTTTTCCATACAGGAGAAGGGAGGTTGGTTGGTTGTTTTTGCTTTACGGCATATCAACCTTTTTCAGGTTATTTAATGCCGAATCTAGTTATTTTGAGGAACGATTTTTAATGGAGTATATTTTTTTTTAAGTCAGATTCCATTTAACCCATAGTTGGGACCCTAACAGGTACTACCACTCTGGGTCAGAGTGGACCTGGGATCAATGGCAATTAAAGGGTGGCTCCACACACCCCAAGGCCTGCAAGGTGGGGCCTCACCATCGGATATAGTTTTAGGTCATATCCAGAACCTGAGAAGGGAGGAAGACAAAAAGAAACCACTTCTGATTACATTAGAATGTATACCACTTGAAAAATTTTACTAGTTTACTAGGCTACCCGTGACCCGTTGGGTCAGTATGTTATATTAGCTATGGAATTCATGTATGAGCGTGACACTTGTGACGTAAAGAAAATAGTGTTTTTTTTTTTTTTGACATAACAGAAACATTTCTATGAAAGTATATTAAAATGAAAAATCACGGACAGATCACTCACACATGAAAAAAAAAAATCCTCCCTATTCGTGTAAAGTTACCTATTTTTCTGAATAATCGCTAAAAAATCGAAAATTAAACATGATTTTCCTACGAATCGAACGCCGACGAAAGTCATTTAGCAGGAAAAACGCATATGAACCTACTGATGAGAAATATAAGAATGAAAACCCCATATTGGAATCCTTCAACCAAGTTATAGAAACTTAAAATCTAAAAAAAAATAATTAATAAAACCTGAAGCAAAAAAAATAAAACCTAAATAAATAAAATAAAATAAAACTAATACAGATTAGTAAATGTGTCAACAAATTCACCGTTCTCACACAACTATTTTGTATCTAGAAATGTAAACAAAACATAAAAAGGGAAGGAAGGAAGGGAGGAAGGAAAAGGGACGGATAGAGAGTAGTAGTAGTAGTCTTGGCTTTACTACAATTGTTCTTATGTTTGTCAACAGATTAAAGTTGTTTGGTTGTAAGAAAATAGCGACAGTATAGTTGTAATAAAGAATATTATAAAATAATAATAAAGAATAATATAAAGTTATATAATAATTTCGAAATAATAACGTTAATATTTCACTGCGCAGGTGAAAATCTGCTAAAGAAGCGATTTGAGTTCATTTGCTTACGTTGTTATGCGTTAATGTTTATGAGCGCATGCACAACCGGATGTCGTAAACTGGAAAGTGGGTTACATCACTTGTTACAAGGTCATTTGAGTTTTATAATTATATAGATTTGCAACGTTTCACTATGAAGTTCCTGTTTGTGACATAATTTCCTTTGAACATAAGAACCAAATACGTCTTAAGTGGAGTACTGCTGCCACATATGGGGAGGAACTGCTGAAAGCATCCTATCTTGCTTTGACAGAATTTAAAATTGGCTTCAAAACCTAATAAGTGATGCCCTTTTCTCCTCCCTGCAACCTCTTTCCCACAGAAGAGACGTTGCAATCCTGTCTCTGCTTTATCGTTATTTTCACGACAGGAGCTCATTGGAGCTCCAATCTATGGTTCTCCCACGTCAGACTTCCACAAAAGCACTCGACTATCTACAACCACTATCAACATATTCCCCTACTCTCTATCTGTGTCTAAATTTAAACTCAAATTCCATAAACAAGAGGTTTTTTTTCATAGCATTGCCCAGCTGTGGAACTCTGTTCCATTAGTAATTGTCTGTAGTGACATATGGCCGAGTGGTCCTAGACGTTGTATCAAAGTTTACAGTTACCCAAACGTGCTGAGTTCAATCCTGAACGAAGGCAGTGAAAAGTAACATTCAAAAACAGAGAATCAGCAACTATACCGTACCCCTGTAATAATAATAAAGGGTTGGGTTCGAGACTCCTACCAAACGGTTCCCCAGTTCGATACAAAACACGTGCTGAAGGCCGGAGAGCAAAACGGCCGAAATGTTGTGACTATAACAACCAAGATGATGAAGTCAGTCCGACAATCTCAATAAATAAATCTGTTCCATTAGTCTGCTTTCCGGCTGACTACAGCATGGTCATCTTCAATTCCAATGTAAACAAATTCTTGTTGAGCAACAATAACAGCAATAGTTTCAGTGTTTCGGTTTTAGCTATCAAAGTGTCCAAACGATAGTACTAGCCCGTTTTTTTTTTTTTTTTTTTTTTTTTTTACAAGAAACAACTAATGTCTCAAACCCCGCCCACAACAAAAGTGTATGCAGAGCTGCAAATCAATTTAAATGCTTGCAACCAAAGTTTGAACGTGCGCTTTAAAGGAATAATACTAATATCTACAAGGTGATCCGTTTGTCCTCCAACGTCTCCGTCAGCACCGTCTTGCCCAACAGCGACAAGAACACGAGGCCATAACTCAATCATTAAAAAATGATTGACAATATTCAATATTAGACAACAGCCCGTATGCATCAGCGGGAGTGATGTTTGCTCATGAACGAGGCAAAAATGTCAAAGTAATAAACAGGGAATCGCTTAGCTATCAGCATCCGTGTTTGTTTTGTCCAGGTAAGCACTGAGCAAACACCTGCCCATCTCCAAGATAAATCCTTTGTATATATAATTGCATCTCTTACTTGAATCTATATTTGTACATTGATGTTTGTTCAGGGTATGAAGATAGACTATTAGTTTTTCGATGCGCTTAAAAGCTATATAAAATCATACAAGCACTAGCAGACCGCCCGACATTGCCCGGTCGTAAAATATGCTTAAATATTATATTTCACTTTATACAGATTTCGTATTTATTATTAAAAAGTTAATACTCTCTTGATCATTATATTGTAGCTAATATATAGTAGTGGCTGCCCGGCATGGCCCAGTCATAAAATAATATGTTTAAATATGATTTTCACATTATTGAATTAGTTTGGAATTATTTTGGAGACGAGTAAATTGTATAATTTTTTTTTAATCTAATTATTTGGACTATTACCCTTATCTTCTAGTTGTTGTTTTCACGACGTTTTGGTCAAATATTCCTTTGGCCTTCGTCAGGTTAACCACAACGGGATAGGAATGCCGAATCCTCCAACTACATCCACAGCAATTGCTGCCTTCAATAGACATTATCATCTCACCACGTTTTGGTCAACTAATCCTCTGACCGGCTTTGGGTGGGTTG
This sequence comes from Euprymna scolopes, assembly GCF_053919585.1. Classification (NCBI taxonomy): domain Eukaryota; kingdom Metazoa; phylum Mollusca; class Cephalopoda; order Sepiida; family Sepiolidae; genus Euprymna; species Euprymna scolopes. The sequence goes on along the minus strand of NC_136510.1, from coordinate 103,843,992 downwards.
GTTGGTTGTTTTTTTTTTTTGTTTTACGGCATATCAACCCTTTTCAGGTTATTTAATGCCAAATCCAAAGATTTTGAAGAAAAAATTTTTTTAATAGAATATATTTGCTGTTTTCAAGTCGGTTTCTATTTAACCCATAGTTGGGACCCTAACAGGTACTACCACTCCGGGTCAGAGTGGAACTGGGAGCAATGGTAATTAAAGGGTGGCTCCACACTCCCCAAAGCCCGCAAGCTGGGGCCTCACCACTGGATATAGTTTAAGGTCATATCCAGGACCCCCATTGAGGGACTTTTACCGACAGGGCCGCGGCTTTGGGTGGGATTGAAACCGCTACCTCTAGATAACACTCACCCAGAATCACAGATATACCGCATCACTATCCACTAAACCGTGGTGAGATGATAATGTCTATTGAAGGCAGCAATTGCTGTGGATGTAGTTGGAGGATTTGACATTCCTATGCCGTTGCGGTTAATCTGACGAAGGCCAGAGGAATAATTGGCCGAAACGTTATGAAAAGACCATCTAGAAGATAAGGATAATAGTCCAAATAATTGAATAAAAAAGAAAATTATATTTTATGTTATGCAATATTCATATTTATTAATATAGAGTCAATGCTCTGTTGATCATTATATTTTACTCAATATATAGTAGTAATTTGAATAGTTTATATATATATATATATATATATATATATATGAGCAAACAGTTAATAAAACATGTTAAAAAACACTTTGAAAAAGAGTTAAAAACATATTTAATCTGAAAAGGAAACACTTGATAAATGGATAGTCCTTAATCCGCGGAGTTTCGAAGAAATACTTTCCTTCTCATCAGAGGTTATGAATTAGCAAAATGCGGGATCGGATTTTGCATGCAGAAGTATTTGATGAAACAACAAATAAGTCAAAGATCTTACTTGAAAACAAAATAAGTTAAGCAGAGGGAATATGGTAAAGAAAAAGGTGAATACACATGAATGGATAGTCTGGTGAAAGATAAATAATCCAATGACGGTAAAATCCAAAAATATAACTTCAAGAAAGTTAATTGAATTTCCATTTGCACAAGTAAAATCCAATGAAATCCCGTAATTGGAAGATGGTCCAAAATAATCCAAAGGCCGAAATCCATGGAATAATTCACAAATATGTACGAGGAAAAAGGGGAAAAATTCCAATAATATTAATAAAAGAAAAATAAGATATGCTTTTCAAACTACTACTGCAATAATTATTAAATACATACAGACACTAGTGCTCCATCCTTTCAGGAAGCATCAGTGCAGAGTGTCACTATTAACGCCAGTCGAGAGATTTGAACCCAACAGAAGTCATGTCTGGCTTCATTTGCAAGGACCTGAACCATTCGGCTACCGTCAACCGCGAAAGAGATACAGTTGAAATTTAAACATTAATTCTTATTAAATGTTTTTTTAACTTCAGTCAAAGTTATCTAATCATTATATGACGATCTGCGCGTATTAGCTAAGTTGACCGACTTTATTACAATTGAAAGTGCTCAACAAAAAGAAACAAGTTACTTAAAGGAGCTGTCATAATTGTTTACTATAATAATTCTTAGATACCTACAGACACTATATATATATATATATATATATATATATATATATATATATATATATATATATATGGAGATTAAGCTACACTGAATATTCTGCGTTTCATCCACTCTAGGATTCCTCACCCTGAGGAATCCTAGAGTGGATGAAACGCGGAATATTCAGTGTAGCTTAATCGCCATATACATTTTATAACTTACTAACTAACTCTACCTACGTATTGAGCACTTTTGAAGTAAATACTTAAAGTTTACGCATAAATCTATACTTTCGTATATTAATTTTATGTGAGTAAATTAAGTAGTTTATATATATATATATATATATATTGTCTGTAGGTATGTAATAATTATATATATATATATATATATATATATATATATATATATATATATATATATATACATATATGACTTAGGTACCATCTGCTAGAATCGAGAACAAAACATTAAGTGCTCCAGCCTTATTCATTATCATGAGCTATTAACAGATGGATATCAAAACTCTAAAAGTTAACCGACATTAACGTATAAATGTATATTTGTGCATGCTTAAAAAAGCACTTTAAGTCGACTCATGCTTGCCAATTTCCATTAGCAGCTATTTTTACCGGCTAAAAAAAATCAAATCGAATTCGTTCCACAGGTCCGAATTCCCTATATATCAAGTTTCAAGCCTGTAGACCAAAAATTGACAGAGGAGTTTGGTAGAGACCGTTCCTCATCCAAACAGACAGACAAGGTCACTTTTATGAGAAGTTTAAAGGGATCAACCAGCGTCATATCACGTGTTGAAACATACACTTCTATTAATGTTTATATAATTCTTATTAATAAGTGCTCTCTGTTCATATATTGAGCCCATTTGAAAAACTATTGTTTTTAGTTCATCGTAACATACGTCTAGATATGATATGCAGATTTCTTATGTATTTTTAAAGAGCCAATACTCTATTGATTATTATATTGTATCCAATCTATAGTATTGATTTCAAAAGTTAAAAGAAAATAGTTAGGTTTTGTTCTCTGTGATAACATAGGTATTTCATATATATATATATATATATATATATATATATATATATATATATATATATATATATATATATATACAAGTGATACATTTAGTAGTCCAGCGAGGTTAGCACCGTGGTAGAGGTTTAGGCTTCTTATCACGTGGTCCCGATTTCGAATCTCGCTAGATTCAGCCACTCTGATGAGTCGTGGACGACGAAACACGTGTCAGTGGATAATTATATTTTAAAAATAATATATATGCTGCTCCCCATTAAAAGGGGGTACCAGATTGGTCAATGGGAAAATTATTCCCAACAAGCATTTAGGTAAAAATATATGATTTGAGTGCCGGCAGCTAGAATCGAACCCAAAACATTTAGCACTCCAGCATTATTTGGAAATATCTGAACCACTAACAGATGGATATTAAAGCTCGAAAAATTAACCGACATTAATGTATAAATATATATTTGCGCATGAATAGAGAGGTATTTTAAGTTGACTTATGCCTGCCAAGTTCCAATTATTTTAACTTGTCAAATTTTGTTTCAGAATGTATTTTTTTTTTTTTTTTAATAAACAGTATTGGTCTTGAATCGGAAGGGATAACGATATTTCTTTTAAATGTTCATAAATTGAGCTAGAATTTATGAGATGCATGGTGAGGCGGCTGAATAGGGCATTAGTTGTAAAACCAATGTACCTATTAGCTTCAATATTGTCATGAGAATTACATGTTCCCAAAAGTCATTTAAACTTATAGGTAACATTAGTTTTTTCTGAAATTTTTTTGGTTCGAAGAGGCGTTTTTTTTTGTGTGATTTTTTAATAAGATTTTTGGTCTTAAATTTCCTATTATAAATAATAAGAGTAATTTTATTGTAATTGTCAATTGGGAATATGTATGTACGATATTTTTGTGTCTTTCTCTTCTAATTTAAATTGTAGTTGCATTTAATTACTGTAGTAATAATACTAATTAATAAAGTTTGCAATGTGATACAGAGTGTTATTATTATTATTACAATTGTTAGGTTGAGAAGAAAGTTTTTGTGGAATTTTTTATTTTGATTTCAGATGATGTATTTTCAAATAAGTTTCCGTTACAATATCTTTACTTCATATATTTCGAAGGGCGTTTTTCGCTCTATCTAATCGTTTAAAGTACGATCGTTGTAAAACAATTACGTCTTCTTTTCAGGACGTTGAACACAAAATGGAAAAAAAAATAGCAAATTTGCACAATTTTTTTATCTCAATTCAAGCTAGGCCGAAAAGCTGCTGAAACAGCTCATAATATCAATGAAGCGTTTGGTCCAAGAACCATTACTGAACTCACAGCACAATGGCGGTTTAAGAAATTTCGTGGTGGTGACGAGAGTTTGGAAGATGATGAGCATAGTGGTCAGCTATCAGATATTGATAACGATCAATTAAGAGCCTTAGGTGAAGCCAATCCAAATGTTTGAGAACTTGTTTCTGAAGTAGATGTAATGTATACGACGATTTCCAACCACTTGAGAGAAATTAGAAGGACACAAAACTTGATAAATGGGTGCCACACGAATTGAACGACAACCAAAAGGAACGCCGTTATGAAGTGTCACAGAAACAGACAACCATGATTTTTTTTGTTTTGTTTTGAAATTTCTTGGAGAGGAAATGGTTTTAATGATTTTTAACTGATAAAGAGCGACTATAAAGGGAGGTAATTCGTTTCTCATTAATTAATGTTTGCGATAATGAGACGTATGGACAAGTAAATTAATATTTAGATTAGCTGACCAAAATGTCTCATTGTTATTTTTCTTGTGATTATTCCTTGATGTGATTTTTAATGTCGCATATATATCTCTTTCATTTTTTTTTCTTCCTCGCCATATCGTTCTTCTAGTCAGCAACCCCATCCTCTCATACACAGAGCCATCAATCGAAGACCAAACCATTCGGAGATAATATGGCATATGTAAAGTTTAGATGCCGCTGACCTGCACACTTCCGGAACCCTTCGCGCCACGCCCCTTACTCTCCCCTTTTCATCTGAGGACCTTTCGTTCTCCCAAATAGTCTTCATCTTCCTGCAAAATCCTTCAGAATCAAACAATCCCAACCTTACACCCCCAAACACACACACACACACACACACACACACACACACACACACAGAACTCATCTCAAAATAGACTTGGAACAATTTGTCTGGTCCCGTCATTGCGAAAATATCCCTGCATAATTCAGCCATGATACACGTTTTGGGTGAAAAATATGGGTGTGAATGTTAGCACCGTCCCCACATACAGTCCACGATTTCCGCCCCTCCCCACCCAAGAAGAAGTGAAGAGGGATCGGCTGTAGAGGGGGAGGGGAGAATGACTCAAGAGGCTGGACATTGGCCAACCCATTTTCATGTGCGGCACTTGCGCACGGGCAATAATCAAGCGTTATCGCGTTAGTTTGGTCAGTGGACAAACAAGAAACGGGGACTTGGCCGCAGCGACGAGGAGAGACAAGTAGACAATATGTCGTTCAAAAGTTTCTTGTTGTCGTCTTCAACTCCCTCTTCTGTCACCAATGTCAATAAACATCGACAATGTCATTTCATTACTCTCTTTTACTATAATAAAAAAAAAAGGGATACACATATACCGGAAGAATAGCCACCCTAAGATGGGTATAATTAATTCTCTAGACAGAACAGTTTTTCACCAATTTTATGACACGAAGATTCGAAATCAAGATATAATGCTACTAAACCTCATATCTAGAATCCTTATTCTAATTTTGATCAAAATCGATTACAAGTTTCTATCCACAAGAACCCGTGGCACAGCGGATAAAGTACTAGGTAAATTCAGTTGTAAATTACACTCTTCTGGAAGTTGAAAGTTTAATTTTCAGTGCAGACAACACTAAAATACAATTTCTATCTGGCCATGGTTGACGGAACGATAATATGATACCATCATAGATTAAGGTTTCGTTTGAAATTCCATGCAGATTTCTGAGTTTAACAAGATACAACTAAACAAGGTCGGATGTTACATCGGCTGAAACGTTGTGTGAATAATATTCAAGACGAGAACAGTAGTCCAAATAACCCAAATTATCATCTGCACGCTTTTAATTCCAGAAAATGCCTAAAATGTAAAGCCTGAGCTTAAGGAGTCTTAAGAATAAAATTGAAATTACAGGATTTATGCTTAGTTGGTGTTTAATGAGTTTGGATACAATTTAATGTAAATCTGAAATATTCCAACTAGATGGACATATCCATATTATACCCCTAAATAAAATACACAAAAGAAAAAGAAATTTGGAGAATATTTATTAATTCATGTCTAATTGCAATTTTTTTAAATTTCACAAAAAATCTGAGGTTTCTGACTTTTGCACAGAGAGCTTTCACCCAGTTTTTACTTCTATTATGTAAAAGATAGATTAAATAAAATATAGCCAAGGTTATGACCCTTTACGCATAGTAGTCATGTTCCCAAATTCCTAATTATGTGTTAATTAGTTTAGGAATGAATTCTGTACATACAACTATATAAAAACATGCACACATGCACATCATATCTATATACTAGCAGGCCGTCCTTTGACGTTAATGCCTGAGCTATGTAGACATGTTTGCTACAAGGCTAAAAATTAAAACATGAACCAATAGCTATTACGTTACGCATACACATTTGTAATGCCGTCGTTCAACCTTCACCTGGCAAAATCCATTTCTTTGATTTTCACAATTTTGCACCAATTTCCCCCGGCTAGAACCTAAATATAAAGCTTCACATGGGTTTGAATACCCTATATATTAAGTTTCATGTATGTAGACCAAAAACTGACAAGGGAGTTTTGTATGCAAAATTTTTTAAACAAATATACATACGCATACATGAATGTATATGTAGAAAAAGGTTTGTGTCTACTTTAACGTTTTTATGCAAGTATAAATCATGTAGAATATCTGCATGGATATAATTAATTGGGCCAAGATTATGGCTTGTCTCACATTCGTTACCCATACTGCAACAATCCAGGAGGACTTCAAAGCTTCACAACTTTATGAGGAGTGTACCGAGGATCAAACTCAATAGTGAACACATGTTCGAGCGACATACTTGTGCATGCCATCGAAATCTGTATACAAAAAAAAAGAAAAAGATGATTTCTGACTAACGAGAGGTCACATGAAAGTTGCCTAGTGAAAGTGATGCAAGTGTTGTGTATGAGGGAAGGATATTGTCTGTGGCGTGTATATTTCATTATGTGTATCTTTTATATGAGTGTGTGCCTGATATGTATATGTATATGTGTGATAGACGTGTGTGGGTGCGCGTGTCTCTTTAGCTGTATCTCTATATATATAATCATGATACATCTAGCGCCGTTTAATAATGTCTAAGTTAGTACGTGTGTGCATGTGTTTATAACCAATTGTTGATATACCTTTTTTCTGCCTCTTGGCTTCGTTGCTCATAGCTGCAAAGGAACCCATATGCATAAAATAACAAGTCGGAGGCTTCTTTTAATTAATGTTTGGTTTTATTCTTTCTAAGTCTTGGCGGTTCCTATTTTTTCTTATCGGCCATTCTTAATTCTTTTTGCATTTCTTTCTATGATGCATCTCTGTGCCAATCTCGACGTGTCTGCTGTGTCCAAAATCGGAAACCAGACTGACTTGCATGCAAGAGAAAAGATATCTTCCTCTCTTTATTTCGTGCTCTCCCTCTTTCTCTTTCTTTCTTCCCACATTCTCTTTCACACGTACCCGATCATCGATCCCAGCTACCGAGTTTGACATAAGTCAGCAACTTAACCCTTGAACTCTTCTTGCACTAACCAACTTGCACAGCAAAATCACAATTTTCAACATGCTGGCGTAACCCGGGATAGATTACATAACACAAGGAATGGACAGGATTTGAAGTTGGTACATTCAAGTTGTCAGTCCACATCTTTACCCCATTCAACATCGGTCTTGGTCTTCTCTTTCTTTGAGTAGGGGTTAGTTTATTGCTAATCGCCTGAGGCGCACTTATCGGGAAATGCCGACAGGGGGGGGGTGACTTCTCAATCCTTCTTTCCGACATTGGTGTCACAGTTCTTTCAGTGGGAGAGAACTAAATACCCTTTGCGTTTAATTTGTCCATTTTTGGTGACCCATCTCTAAAAACAGACATGAATGAAATATGCACGATTGCTTTGGGATATTAAAACGAAATATTTTTCTTCGTTATTTAAGTAACCCTACAACAACTAACCCTACAACCTGCCACAATAGACGCCACTGAATCATCGAATTGCTTGAGGCAATGATTATGAAATCCTTATTTTACGCAACACTTTTTCATCTTCGTTGATCATTCTCTTTTGGGAAGATGGGAAGGGACAATATTTTATTTCAAGGTTTTGTTTCGTATTTTTCTTTTTCAGTGATTTTATTGGTTGTTTTCTTTTTTTCGTTTTCGATTTCTTTCGTGATATAGCAACAAGGCTTCGGTTCTTTTTTGTTACATCGGCCTTCTGTGTGAAAAAGGCGTCACAGAGCTAACATACCCTCGAGGGTAGGGGGGGGATCTGAACTGTTTCTGCACTAAAAGACACCCTCCATTTTGTGCTGTTTATTTGTAAACCATTTTTTATTCTATTTTTTTTTTCTCCTTTTCTATATAAAAAAAAAATACTTACACTATTTTTTCCTATTGTTCACCTGAAGGAGAACCAGATCCAAATCAATTAATTATAACCCTTCATTTTAATAGATCGTCTTTTTTTCTTTTTTAAATCTTGTTTTAATCCATATTATACATTTTTTTAAAATCTTAGTTGTTTATTATGGAAAAATGATAAAAAATATTTTAATGAGCAGCCTTGCTTATTGGCATTGTTAAATTTAATTTCTTCAAAGAAGGTTGGAATCAGTGAAAAATAGTCAGCCAATCTGTTTTACTTATATAAAGGGTGCGTAACACACACACACACACACACACACACACACACACACACACACACACATATTTAATAATTATTATAGTAAACAATTATATATATAATAATTATTATAGTAAACAATTATATATATATATATATATATATATATATATATATAAATTATCCATTGACACGTGTTTCGTCGTCTAACACTCATCAGAGTGGCTGAATCTAGTGGCTGACACGTGTCAGTGGATAATTATATTTTAAAAATAATATATATGCCGATCCCGATTAAGGGGGTACCAGATTGGTCAATGAGGAAATTATTCCCAACAAGCATTTAAGTAAAAATGCACTTTCGTATAAATACTTGAATTCATTCAAGAAAGTATCGCTAACAAAAACAAATTATAATAATAATAATAATAATAATAATAATAATAATAATATATATATATATATATATACATAATTATTTGCTATAAAAATTATTAAATATATTATATATATATATATATATATATTATATATATATATATATGTATGTGTGTATATATAATTATTTACTATGATATTTATTAGATACCCACGGATACTAGTGTTTCATCCTTTCGGGAATCATCACTACAGGGTGTCACGATTTACAAGGGTCTTTCCAAAAGTAAAGCCTCACATTTTTTAGACGCAAAGCATTGAAGAACTTTGAAGACGAAATTGATACAATTAAAACGAGCGGCATTTTGTGCTCCAGAATTTATTTTTCCATGTACTCACCATGATTCTCAATGCACTTTTGCTAGTGAAAACGTTAAAGAGCTACGAAGATGAAAGTAATACCATTCAAACGAGCAACTTTTTTGTGCTCCAGAATTTATTTTTCTACATTGTCACGACCATTTTAAATTTTAATTTCACCAGGAATTCATTTATGCATTTCTGTTTCTGATGCATATCCATGACAGGGGTTACCTTCTTTATATACGGCACAATCACGTTGACACACCG